>NW_026779070.1:130000-161417 GCF_030144855.1 Hypanus sabinus | reverse complement strand
CAGTTTTTTTTTTAACTGGTTATAAAAGGAAGACTCCACCCTGTGAGGAGGCAGCTCGTGGCTGGATTTGTCAAGTTGATTTCATGCCACTGCGTGATTTAATGGGATGACGCAGTTTAGCTGAAGGGTGAAGTTTTATCAAATGCCAAAAGTTTAAAAGATCATTGCCAGCAGGTTCTTGAAATACTGCTAGTTCCGAAATCAGTGGAGAGTGAAGATCGAAGATCGAGGAGGATCTACTTCGACGGTGAAACGGGTTCGACCTTATTTAATCCTTATTCGAAAGGATTTCGTGGACTGTTCACGTGTTAATCTCTGCGGGAAAGCAGGAGATTGAGGACAGTGCGATAAAGGAAAGGTCAGTGCCTTTAAGCCGTTCCGTTTTGTAAATTCGTCGTGGGAGAAGTTCGACATCGGGTATCGAAGTGAAGCGACGTGAAAGAAAATTTAAATAGTCTTATAAAGTCTCTCCTTTTAGCTGAACTGTGAGCATATCGAACTTTTGGCAATACTACTTTAAAGAACTCTTTTTGCAATATCGCTTTAACAGCTGTTTCCGGTTACGTTAGTGTTTGGTTACTTTTGGGGGGTTTGTTTTCTGTGTTTAATAAACGTGTTATTTGTTATACAGAACCCCTTGCCGAACTCATATATTCATTGTTGCCGGAATATGTAACAGGATGACATCAGCTTTTCTGTCAATGCAGAAGCATCTCACCCACTTCCACGTAGCAAATCAGTGGTCAGCACTTTACACCACTTAATATCTTTGAATCCAAACCCCAGCTCCTGAAGGGAAAAAGGTAGGTCATCAGGCATCGTGAATAAATTATTGAGATTTATTTCTCGTCAGCTGAGGAATACTATGTTACCCTGCAGACTTTGTATGAATTGAACGAGCTGGTCTTTGTGCAACAGATGTCAAGTCTGATCTCTAATTGCGACTAATACGTATCCGTGGAGGGAAATCCCCATAACTGGACAACTGTAAATCCTGCATTGGACTCAGCCGACGGCCCCTGTGCTCCACCATAGACTTTCCATAGAGTCCAAAAAGAGAGAGTGACATTCCACAGATCTTCCCAGTTCACAAGCTGGGAAATCCCCTGGCTAAATTCATCTCAGATTTACTAAGTACAAACTAAGTTAATAGACATGTTTATACCATTTAGAAGACATTTGGACATGTGCATTGATTAGAAAGGTTTAGAGGGTCATTGAGGGCAAATAAGAAGCTCATTCAGGTAACTTGCTCAGAGTGGATGTGTTTGGCTGAAGTGCCTGTTTTCTGTGCAGTATATTTCTCCAAATCTATTTTATTAAGTAGTTCAGATTATTTTCTTTTTGTAATAGTGGACATGTGTTTTCAGCCGATGAATCTTTAACACTGAGTTTGTGGAAAAAGCTCCTCACTGATTGCCGATGTCAGCAGAGCAGCAGCTCGCTCTGGAACTGGCCCTGTGCTCTTCGAGTCCAGCTGATGTGCAGTCAGCTGGCAAACCAGTGCAGAGGATCAATTGTCAAACTGATCTACAGTCACTAGTGCTTCCAGCTCCCCTGTGAGCTGACTCCGTTATCGAGTGTGACTTTATATATAGTAAGCAGCACTCAGCTTTCGGGCTTAATACTGAATTAACCCCATGGACTGGCGTTATGAAGTGTCTGTGGGCCAAGATGGGAACATACCCAGATGAATTGTCTTAGGCCATGCTGAGCAGGTTCTCCAGAGAACAATTGTAGTAAGAGGACAGCTTGCATAATGTAGATTTTGAGTGAATGATGAGTGATAATCGCAAACACTTTAGAATCTCAGTGTTTCCTGTGGGACTACTAAACCTGTTCCACTATCCAGCAGATATCAGAGGCTGGTCACTGTCTGAACTTGATAGATTCATGGTGTTCTTTGCCTTACATCCACATCAGGTTTAAAAATGTTACTGGTGTTTATCTGCTGCACCTATATTTCCAGTACGCTCATCGCTACCCTTTCAGTGACAGATCTGAATGCCACTCGTATTGACCCAGACATTTACATTCGGACCTAAAATATCCTCTTCTACACCTCACCAATTGTTCACTTACATCGAAACAGTGCATCGTATTCCAATATATTTTATGTGCAGTCATAAAAAGTACAAATTGATCAATGTATATTTCACCCTTTGTGTGTTCTACTGGTGCCTGTCGACCATGTGGCCTTGCTTATCTTGTTGCTGCTCAGTTCTGTTATTCAGCTGATGGAAGACTGACGTATCATAGAGGGAGAAAGATGAACTTAGAGAAATGGAGACTGCAAGAACTGCTTCTGTTCTCAGCCATTCTCCATGACAACAAGAATTCTGGACTGGCTGGTTGACAGGACACGCTCAAGGAACAAAGACAGAATGAATGTTAACAACGTTTGAGGGCAGCATTAGTGAAATAACAAAGTTGAATTTGTTCAGGTCTCGTACCACACATCCGCCAATCTCTTTGACACCCACAATCTTTAGGAATTAAATGCTGGAGCATCAGGTCTACGACTGCCAGACTGGGTAACAGCTTCTTCCCTCAGGCTGAGAACCTAATAAATATCCTCGCACCACCAAGGTCTCATCACGAGCAATGTGAGCTGTTTATTGTTTACTGTTTACTCTTTACAATTCACCCGTGCTGCCCACTGCATGTATTGTGAATTTTATTTTAGCCATTTATTTGTGATAATGGTGTGTTTTATGTGCTGTGCTTTGTGGGTATATGTTTTCTGAGTGCACCATGGTTTGGAGGAACATTTCTTTATTTGGTTGTCTGTACAGAGGAACAGAGGGTCCAAGTCCATAAGACACTCAAAGCTGCTGTTCAGTTTGACTGTGGTTGATGAGACATACGGTGCATTGGCCTTCACCAACTGTGGGATTGAGATCAAGAGCCGAGAGGTTAATATTGCAGCTATATAGTACGCCTGTCAGACCCCACTTGGAATACTGTGCCCAGTTCTGGTCGCTGCACAAAAGGAAGAATGTGGAGACTACAGAGAGAGTGCAGAGGAGATTTACGAGGATGGTCCCGGTAGTGAGGAGCATGCCCATTGAGAATAGATTGAATGATCTTGTCCTTTTCTTCTCAGAGCAACGAAGGATGAGTGGTGACATAATAGAGGTGTATAAGATGATCAGGGGCTTAGTTTGTGCAGATAGTCAGAGGTCTTATACAAGGCTGAAAAGGCTAATGTGTGAGGGCACATTTTGAAGGTGTTTGGAAGTAGATACAGAGGAGATGTCAGGGGTAAGTATTTTAAGCAGTGAGTGATGAGTTTGTGGAATGGTGCAGGAGGATACAATAGGGTATTTGAAGAGACTCCTGGGATGGAACATGGAGTTTAGAAAAAATAGAGGGCTATGTGTAATCCGGGGTAAATTATAAATTCAAAAAAATGTTCTGTAAACCATTGTGGGCCAAAGGACCTGCATTGTGCTGGAAGTTTTCCATGTTCTATGTTCTAAATGCTCTTCATATTACAAGACATTCAATCCTCGGTTTTATATTCTGATTCTCTTGAAATAAAATTTTACACGGCATTTACCTTCCTGACCACAGAATCAACCTACAAATTAAGTTTTCAAATGCTGCACAGGAATCCCAAATGCTTTTGCACTTCAGATTTTTATGTTTTATTTCCATTTAGAAAGCAGTAAAACCTTCATTTCTTCTAACAAAGTTTACAACCATAAACCTCTCAACATTGGATTCATCTGCCACTTATTTGACCATTCCCTTAATGTGTCGAATTCTTCTGTATCTTCCCTATTCTTTCAAATCTACCTGCCGATTCACTTATCTTTGTATCGTCTGCAAACTTTGCAACAAGGCCATCAATTCCATCAGGTCCATCAATCCCATCACTCAAATCATTCTCATATAATAATAAAAAAAAATTGGTCACAACACAAACCCATGAGGAACACCAATAGTCAGGGTAATGAATCAGAAAAGGATCCCATTCTCCCCGCTCTTTTCCTCCTGCCAATCAGCACTTCTTGAATCCGTGCTGGTATCTTTTCTATAATACCATGGGTTTATAGTTTGTTATAGTGTTATAGTGTTACAGTGTGGCAGCTTGTGAAAAGCCTTCTGAAAATCTATGTCCACAACATCAACGTATCTACATCGACACAACATCAACATATTTGCGTATCTTATTTTTTTTCTTTCTTCAAAGAATTCCAACAGATTAGTCAGGCAAGGTTTTCTCAAGGAAACCATGCCTCTGACAAGCTATTCGTGCCTTCCAGAATCTCTAAACCACATCCTTTACAATCAACTCCAACATCGTCCCTACCACTAAAGTCTGATTACCTAGCCCCTTGTTTCCTATCTTCTGCCTTTCACATTTCTCAAAGAGTGGGGCGACTGGGACGTTCCGGAGTTTGGAGAACAATTCCAGTCCCATCATGCTCGGAGTCTCTTTACATCCACTGAGTGGAAAGCTTGGGATATTCCCGACTGATCGAGTTTCTTTTCACGGTTCAAAGACCGATAGGCTTGGGAATTGATCATTACAAATTGTCCTGTGATTACACAGCTTGTACCTTGGTTTACTAGGTGGCGCAACTTGAGGGGATGGAAGTCCTTGTTCCATCTTGCATCTCAATAAATAAGTAAATAATAGATTTGGGGCATCACATCTGAACTGCGGAGGAATTTTGGGTGGGAGAAAAAAAATGATCAGTGGTCCTGGTCCAGGTGAGTCCAGCAAATAGGATAACCACTGAAAAGTGACTGCTAAGCAGCTAAGAAATAAATATAGGAATCAGAATCAAAAGGTTAATATACTCTGCATTGTTATGTAAAGTGCGTGCGCTTGTTACAGGATCAATTAGATTAGGGAGTTAAAAGTGTGCCTCAAAGACTGGAGGAAGATTGCTGATATTCATGATACTTTGGTCCCACTTTTGGGGAGGAATGGAGATGATTTGATTGGACAGGGTACAGCTGAATCATGCTCGGACTGAGGTCCTGACAAGTCACATAACTACGGCTATAGACAGTCTTTCACTAAATTGCAGGGAAATGGGTTCAACAGATTGGAAATGTTATGGATGATGTTTAAGTGTATCTTGTTTCTCACTTCTTCTGGCAGCAATAGTGTTAACTTTGATGTCTAAATATGTGGACTTGATCCCAGGGACAGTGAGGACATACGACCCCCAACTGACGACACTGAGTCAGGACCTATTTGTTCATGGTCACCTTCAATTGATTATTCTTGGCAAACTTGTTTATCCAAATAGAAGCTATTTACATAGAGCTTGATAAGGGTAGGCAGTGCATGTATCTACATTGATTTTACTCAGGCGCTGGGCAAAGTCTTTTTGGATGGTAATCCGGAAAATTCAGATGCATGTGGTTGGCAGGGAATTGGATGTTTGGAGTCAGTACTGGCTTTCGCATAAGAGACAGGAGGAGTGGTTGAAGGAAAACATTGGAGCTGGAGGTCTTCGATTAGTGGAGTTTCACAGCGATCTATTATGGGACCTCTGCTGCTTGTAATGTCTCCAGATGTCCTGGATGAAAATGTAGATGGATTCGTTAGTAAATTAGCAGATGATACCAGGATTGACGGAGCTGTGGATAGTACAAGGGAGTGGCAATGAATACAACAAAATATAGATCAGTTGCAGATATAGGCTGAGAAATGGCAGATGGAATTTGACCCAGAGAAATGTGAGGAACTGCAACTCTGCAGGGCAAATGCAAAGAGACAGAGTGTTTTAGAGTGTTGCTGAGCAGAGATCATGGCATCCCCATTCATTGCTAGTTGAATGTAGCTACACAGGTTGATATGTTGCTTCCGAGAAGCTTACAGAATGCTTTCATTTATTTGTCGAGGTACTGAGTTCAAAATTCATGTTCCAACTTGGTAAAACTCTCGTTGGGCCACGTCAGCATCACTGCATAAAGTTCTGGTGGCCCCACACTTGGAAGGATGTGGAGGCTCTGTAGAGGGTGCAGAATATGTTTACCAGGATGCTGCCTCAGTTAAAGGGTGTGTACTATCACAAGAGGGGTAATAAAATAGTTGTTTTCACTGCAACTCCAGAGACTGAGAGGTGATCTGATGCAGGAAGATGGAGGGATTTGGACATGGTGTAGGTAGGAGGGATTAGTGGGTTTGGTTTACCAATGACGGACTGGGCCATATTTACTACTACTGACAGGCTTTTCCGTACAATGGCATTGATGCTTCCATATCAGGCCACGAGAAAACCAGTCAATATACTCTCTAACATACAACTGTGGAAACTTGTAAATGTTTCAGCTAACATGTCAAATTTTGTCAAGCTTCCAAGAAAGTATAGCGTTTTTGGTGACATTCAAAATCTACTCAAATTTCTATTGAAATATAGCCGCCGAAATACCTTCTTTACAACAGCATAAATATGTTGGGTCCAGGTTATGTCCTCGAATATTTTCACACCCAGGAACCTAGCTCCCTCATTTAATTTCTGATCCCTCCATGAGGATTGGCGTGTGTTATTCTCTCAACTATTTTCTGTCACCTGTCCTCATACCTGAACCCTTTTCAGTGCAACAGCACTCCAGAAAGCATGCTGTGGAATTCTTCCATGGGCAACAAAGTCAATAGTCTGAGATAACGGAGCTGCAAGCTGAATTCTCTGTTCTTTGTTTCTTGTCAATTCACAGGAAAATATGTGCGAAAGTCTGAGATGCATATTCCCACATAGCTGTCCAGAACACAGCAGGTAACCGTTTGGTAAGTAAAGATCTGTTAAGAGCTCGTAAGAACAATGCATTCCAGTCATCCACAACTCTCTGAGTCAAAGGCCTACCTCTCATGTGCCCCTTGAACCCATGCCTTCTCACTCTAGATGCCTGCCCTTTGGTATTTGACATTTCAACCACGGGAAACAGATACTCCCTGTCTAATCTATCTGTGCCTCTTTTAATCTTATAAACTTTTATCTGATCCCGCCTCAGTCTCTGGTGTTCCAGAGAAAACATTTCAGCTTCCTTTCCAATTGTATCCAGTCTCAATTGTAAGCCAAGCTGATGCTAAGGAAATACACCTCCAGAAATATGATTTTGATTTCTGCAATGAGTATGTGTGTGTATGGCAAATATCCATCAGCATTTCCTGGTGAATGATTCAGAGCACACGACTAATAAGAGGATGTTCATCATGACATTGGAGTTGTTTCCTTCTGTGTAATAAAGTACTTCAATTTGCTGCATCCGACTACCACTTCTGAGCTGTTATAATTTGAAAATGAAAAATGCTAAAAGTCCAAGTGCAACTATTTTATTTATATTTTCTGCCAATTACACTACTGACAGTTAGGGCAGAAATAAATGTCTTCCTTCTCTGGCCGTGGTCAGGGCTTTCTTCACCATGTCAGTAGCTTCCTCTTGGGTTTCAGTGCAGTCCAGTACACATCCCACGTGGAGACTGAGGAGAAGCCTTACACTCAGATCTAGAATAATTCTTCATTGCTGTTTCTGGAGCAGTTTGGTCTTACCAGTCAGAGTTGTTATTCCTTGGCTGAACGCCCAGACCCGTGGACCTCTCTTAGCCTGGCCTTTACTTATTGACCTATTTGGTACGGCTGATACTGCCGAGAGCCAAAGCGGAAGCCCCTGTCTCCAGACAACATAGAACTCAGGGTCATTGAGGCACAATGGCCTCCAAACCTAAAGCTTGTGGTCCTCTTTCAGGCCTTTATTTTTTGCTATCCCTTATTTTAAGCATTGGCACAATTTAACATTCATCATAAACCACTTCCTCCTGTATCCAAACCTTTATGAATCAGGTTTTCTATCCGATTCAATGTTAAATGTTTATTTTATTCCATGTTTATGGCTCCAAGCTTTCAGTAACAAATGAATATTGCTGACCTTGTATTGTAGATTGGGAATTGCACAGAGGGCCAGGATCACCTATAGTCTGGATGGTGACAATCTTCAATCTTCCATGACTCTTCAGTCAGTGATAAAAGGATGCTTTAGTTGTGTCAAAATAATTCGTCATCGGCTAAGCACTATCTCTGAGCTTAGTCTATTTATTTACTCTTTGAATAATTCACGTCTTCCTGTTGGAATTCTTTGAGGAGAATACAAGTAGGATAGATAAATGGGATGCAGCGGATTTTGTTTATCTGGATGTTAGGAAGGCCTTTGACAAGTTACCACACAGATGGCTGATTACCAAAGTAAGAGCCCACGATATTACTAGAATGTTATTAACATTGTTAGGTCATTGGCTGATTGGTAAGAGGCAGCAATTGGGAATAAAATGCTCCTTTTCCAGCTACCTGCCAGTGGCCAGTGGTGTTCCACAGTGGTCGGTGTTGGGATCACTTCTTTTTTTTGCTGTATATAATGACTTATATGATAGAATAGATGGCTGTGTTGCCAAGTTTCAGATGTTAGAAAGATTCGTGGAAGGGCATGTAGTGTTGAGGAAACAGGTAGAATAGGAACATACAGAACACAGAATTGCAACAGCACAATACAGGCTCCTTGGTCCACAAAGCTGTGTCAAATATGTCCTTTCTTTAGAACTTTTGCATTATGCCGAAGACCTTTTGCTTTATATTTCTAATGTTAAGACTTCATTACCTTTCGTACTTCCTTCATTCTCCTGTTTTTGCTAGTTTTCAGGACAAAATAAATTTTCATAAGAATGAACATTTTCCTTTGAATAATTTGGTATCAATTAATAGCAACCTTACTTTTAAAATTGTAAGAAATCAATGTAAACACAAGGAAATCTGCAGATGCTGCTAATTCGAGAAACACACACAAGATGAAGGTGGAACGCAGCAGGCCAGGCAGCATTTATGGAAAGAAGCATTGTCGATGTTTCGGGCCGAGACCATTCGTCAGGACTAACTGAAAGAAAAGACAAAGATTTGAAAATAGGAGGTGGAGGGGGAAACGCAAAAATATAAGAAAAGACCTGAGCGGGTGGGTTGAAGCAAAAAGCTAGAGAGTTGATTGGCACAAGGGATACAGGGCTGGAGAAGGGAAAGGAACATGGGACGGGAGGCCTAGGGAGAAAGAAAGGTGGAGAGGAACACCAGAGTGAGATGGAGAACAGGCAGCATGATGGACAGAGAGAGAACAGAAAGTGGCGGGGGGGGGGAATCACTAAATCAGGGATGGGGTAAGAAGGCGAGGGGTATTAACGAAAGTTAGAGAAGTCAATGTTCATGCCATCAAGTTGGATGCTGCCCAGACGGTATATAGAAAAAGGAAGACATCTCCTTCGTCCTGGAATGAAAAGCCTCATCCCAAGAGCAGATGCGGCGGAGACGCAGGAATTGCGAAGAGGGGATGACATTTTTGCAAGAGACATGGTGGGAATTCAAATAGTCCAGGTAGCTGTGAGATTCAGTCGGCTTATAGAAGATATTTGTAGATAAGCCGTCTCCAGAGATGGAGACAGGAAGATCAAGAAAGGGGAGGGAGGTGTCGGAAATGGACCAGGTAAATTTGAGAACAGGATGGAAGTTGGAGGGAAAGTTAATGAAATCAACGTGTTCAGCATGCGTGCAGAAAGCAGCACCAATGCAGTCGTCGATGTAGCGAAGGAAAAGAGGGGGGCAGATACTCGTATAGGCTTGGAACATGGACTGCTCCACAAAGCCAACAGAAATGCTGACGTAGATGGGACCCATGCGGGTGCCCCTGCCTGCACCTTTGGTATGGAGGAAGTGGGAGGAGCCAAAGGATAAATTATTGAGAGTGAGAACGAATTCATCTAGACAGAGGTGAGTGGTGATAGACGGGAATTGGTTTGGTCTGGAATCCAAAAATAATTGGAGAGCTTTAAGACCTTCTTGGTGGGGGATGGAGGTATATAGGGACTGCACGTCTATGGTGAAAATAATGCAGTGGGGGGCAATAGAACTAAAAATCACTGAAAAAATTCAGAACATGAGAAGTGTCACGAACATAGGTGGGAAGGGATTGAACAAGGTTGGATAAAACAGTGTCAGGATACGCAGAAATGAGTCCGGTGGGGCAGAAGCAAGCTGAGACAATAGGTCTACCTGGACAGGCAGGTTTGTGGATCTTGTGCAGGAGGCTGAGACGGGAAGTACGGGGTGTGGGAACTATGAGATTGGTGGCAGGGGATGGGAGCTCCCCTGAGCTGACAAGGTTGGTGATGGTGTGGGAGACAGTGGCCTGGTACTCCTTAGTAGGGTCATGATCGAGGCGTAAGTAAGAGGAGGTATCAGTGAGTTGTCGCTGTGCCTCGGCCATGTAGAGGTCGGTACACTAGGCCACAACAGCGCCCCCTTATCAGCGGGTTTGATATTGAGTTTGGGGTTGGTGCGGAGGGAGTGGAGAGCAGAGCGTTCGGAAGAAGTGAGGTTGGAAGTGGAACAAGGTGCGGTGAAGTCCAGATGGTTGATGTTCCGTCAGCAGCTAGCAATAAAGAGATCCAGAGCAGGCAGAAGACCAGAGCGGGGTGTCCATGAAGAGGAGTTTGGTTGAAGACGGGTCATCGGTGGGGGTGGGAGAGTCCTTGCCGAAGAATTAGGCTCGTAGACGGAGCCGGCGGAAGAAAAGTTCAGCATCATGGCGTACGTCGAACTCGCTGAGGTGTGGGCGAAGGAGCACAAAGATGAGGTCTTTACTGAGGACAGAGCACTCTGCCTCAGAGAGTTGAATGTCGGAGGGGATGGTAAATACCCGGCACGGGTGAGAGATAAGATCACAGGGGAGAGGCTGGTGAAGTCGGTGGAGAGGGAAGGATTAGGGTGAGAGGAAGTTGGAGCCTCTGAGGGTCCAGGAGCTGACGATGGGATTGAGGGAGAGGAGTTTGCAGAGTGGTGCTTGGGGAAGGTCAGACAGGAGTCACAACCGCAGCACGTGAAGACCCGGCCTGGTGTTCAATGCTGGAGTCACAGTTGGGGTCTGCGCAATCGCGTTGAAGGTGTCCATGGTCGTTGGAACTGGCATTGATGATGCTGGAGTCCGGGTTTTGAATATGCCCTGGGTTATTGTGGCAGCCGATATCGACGGCGGGGCCATTCCATGGTCGTTGGAACCAGTATTGATGGTGCTGGAGTCCGGGTATGAGAGAGTGTGAGATATTTGAGAGAGGCATGGTTTTCAAGGGACATTGGAAGATTATTTCGAAAAAGAGAAAGGTCTATAATAAATATAGGCAGCATGGTGTAAATGACGTGTTTGAGGAATATAAAGAATATAAGTAAATCTTAAGGAAGAAAATAGAAAAGCTAAAAGAAGATACGAGGTTGCTTTGGCAAGTCTGGTGAAAATAAATCCTCAAGGTTTCTACAGTTATATCAATAGCAAAAGGATAGTAAGGGATAAAATTGGTCCCTTAGAAAATCAGAGTGGACAGCTATATGTGGAGCCAAAAGAGATGGGGTCGATTTTGAACAATTTATTTTCTTCGGTATTCAATAAGGAGAAGGATATTGTATCATGTAAGATAAGGGAAACAAGTATGGTAGTTGTGGAAACAATGATGACTAAAAAAGAGGAAGTACTGGCGCTTTTAACGAATATAAAATGGCAAAAGCCTTCGGGTCCTGACAGGATTTCCTCTAGGACCTTGAGGGAAGTTATTGTAGATACAGCTAGGGCAGTGACAGAAATATTTCAAATGTCATTAGAGACGGTCATCCCTACTTCGAGGCACACCCCTAATTCTGCGACACCTCTGGTGCCTGACTGCATCGGTCTCGACCATTGCTCTGGATTCATCAGCTGCGTGGAGAGCATTCACCCCTGCATGGGCAACAGCTTGCTTTATGTATCGTACTACCCTGACTTGCATATTGACTTTCATCCGCGAAGGTACAATATCCATGGTCGAACCTGACCAGCGGAGGGCCATCAACAGCATGTCTGACTATGGCCCCCTCTCCTGCTGCGATGAGGCCAAGTATATGTTGAATGAGCAACGACTCATATTCCGATTGTGTAGCCTCCAATCTCGACGGCATGAACATTGATTTCTTCAAATTCAAGAAATGAATATCCTGTGCTTCTTCCGCCCACTCCACCTCAGCGTTCCTTCGGATCCCCCCGCCCCATTCTGGTGGCTTTTTACTCCTTCACTTCCCCTCACGCACCGCCATGACCTCCTCATCAATTCTGTCTGGCTCTCCATCTCTTTTGTGTAATCCCGTGGTCCTGCGTCTCTCCTGTTAGATTCCTTTCTCTTCATCTCTTTGCCTTTTCTGCCTGTCACTCAGCTCTTCACATAATCGTTCCTCCAGAAACCAGACCCCTCCCGCACTCACTTGTCCTTCTACTCCTCCCCCATCACCTAATTCTGGCTTTTGTCTCTTTCTCTTTAATCAGAATGAAGGTTCCCAGCCCGAGCTGTCGACTGGTTGCTGAGTTCCTCCAACATTCTCTGTGTGTTTGCTTCTGTTTGTTTATTGATTAAAATAATCAGACTGGTTCAGTGGAAGAGGAATTTGTGGAATGGTCAGAGACAGTTTCATACAGTAGTTTATTTACCCAGGAACATGCCATTTCAGTTGTAATCTGTGTAAAGAGGTGGTATTACAGAGAGTTCTTGCGGTGAAGGATCCTGAATATGAGCAGTGGCAGATGTTTAAGGAGAAGGTTCGTTAGAGCCGACATTTATCCCGATCAGACAGAGGAATCACAGGGAGCAAACAACAGTCTGTGGTTAAAAGAGTTCAAGGTAAATATTAACTCAGAGAACAAACAAAGAGGCAACGACAGGGTGGACAAAACAGTCGGGATTTTTCCAGTAACTCATGATGCGACAAAAGATAAAAATATCAAGGAAAAACAGATTAGTTAACTCAATAATTTCCATTAGTGTTTTCAGTGGGGACACAGCAAACATCCTACAGATATCTAACGGTGACATTTCAATGCTGTGCCATAATGTGTAGCAATCACCATCAGGGGTGATAAACTAATGGGACTAAAAGCAAAAATATCCAGTTCCCAACGACCTGCACCAGACGGTTTCACAGGAAGGCTGGAGAGAAAGTAGAGACATTGGAATCTGTCAAAAATCACTGTTACAGAAAGGTCCCAGTGGAGCTGAAAACCATTGCTGAAGGGTGGAAGAGAAAGGAAAACAAAGTAGGTAACTGTACTGGAGTCTATAATCTGTGAAGAAATGACAAGTCATTTAGAAAAGTTTAATGTCATTGAACTAAACCAAGAGGGTTTACAGTCAGATTCACACAGCACAGAAACAAGTCTTCAGCTCAAATGGTCCACACTGACCAAAATTCCCATCTGAGCTTCTGGTCTGTAACCGCCTCACAACGATATTATGAACAATGTTATCCTCCGTCCTTGTCCCATTTCCCACCTTCTGACCCATATCCTTCAAAACCTTTCCTTCCCATTAGCCTGTCCGAGTACTGCTTCGATGTACCTCATTCAACCACTCCCCCAGTAGCTCATTCCATTTGCTGTCCAGCCTGTGCTTGGAAATGTTGCCCTTCAGGTTCCTATTAGATCTCCTCTTACACCAATGCCTTCCGGTTCCTGATTCCCCAACACTGGCAGAAAGACTGTTTTATTCGACCCACACTGCAATACACCTCTGCAATACCAGCACTCATTCTCTGACATTCCAGGGAAAATTGTCCAAAACACCTTTCACAATTCAGTCCTTTGAGATCCAGTCACATCCCAGTAAATCTCCTCTGCACTCTTTCCAGCTGATTGGTGTCTGTCATACAGCAGGGCGACCTGAACTAAACACTATTTGCAAAATGCGGCGAAACCAACGTGGTGTGCATCTGCACCATTTCTTCCCAGCTTCTATATTCGGTGCCCTGACTGAAGGACAGTGTTCCAAACCCCTCTTCACCACCCTGTCCATCTGGAACCTGGTCTTGGACCCTGTAACCTGGGTTACTGAATATTAAAACAAGACACAGAAAATGCTGGAGGAACACAGCAGGCCAGGCAGCATCTATTAGGAGAAGCACTGTCGACGTTTCGGGCCGAGACCCTTCACCCCACACTCAGGTTGGAGGAATAACACCTTTTATACCAGCTGGTTAGCCTCCAACCTGATGGCATGAACATTGACTTCTCTAACTTCCGTTAATGCACCTTCTTACCCCATCCCTGACATATTTAGTTTTTTTCCCCTTTCTCCCTTTATTTTTTCTTTCTCTCTCTGCGCATCACTCTGCCTGTTCTCCATCTCCCTCTGGTGCTCCCCTCCCCTTTTCCTTCTCACTCGGCATCCCGTCCCATGATCCTTTCCCTTCTCGAGCTCTGTAACCCTTTTACCAATCACCTCTCTGGCTCTCAGCTTCACCCCACCCCCTCCGGTCTTCTCCTGACATTTTGAATTCCCCCCCACTTTCAAATCTCTTACTATCTTTCCGTTCAGTTAGTCCTGACGAAGGGTCTCGGCCCGAAACTTCGACAGCCCTTCTCCCTATAGATGCTGCCTCGCCTGTTGCGTTCCACCAGCATTTTGTGTGATACCAGAGTTTTGAGACTTTATAGGGGAAGTTGGAGAAGTGTGTCTTTGTACTTTCAGGGGCATTTACCACATGTAAGGCAAGTGCACAAGACAAGAGCTCTGTGCTGGGAAGGAAGTGTGTTAATATTGATTGAAGTCAGGTTATCATACTGAGACAGAATAACGTGTAAGGAGGATATAATTGGTGGAGTTTTCCAGGGATCATCAATGACTTATTGATATTAATGACCCGATGAAAGGGCAGAATGTGCGGAATCCACGGTGTCAATGATGGGGAACGTGATGAGGGGACGTGTTGTGTTTGAACATCTGGTCTCTCCAACAAGACATGGGGAAGCTGGTGAGAAGAATACTTGGTAAATGAAGCTTAATGTGGTAAAGTGTGATGGCATGCAGAGAAGCAGGAGGAAACAAAAGTCAGACAATTATTTATGTAGAGATAAATTGTCAATGAGAGAAATAGAGAGGCGTCAATGTGTTCTCCTGCACAACGAAGTAGAGATGGGTGTAGTGAGTGGTTCATAAAATCATATATGACCAAGGTTCAGAGGTGAATGGTTCATTGATATTTATTGCTGTAGAGAAATAGAGAGGTTTTGTTACAGTGTCAGACAAATGCACAATGATGGATTTTGCAAAGTTAAAGCAGGTTATGAGACAGACAGAGAATAATAGGTTCCTGAGGATTGTTGACGAAAAGAAAGATTTGGGGTACAGGTACATAATTTCATGAAGGTGCCAACACAGGTAGACAAGGTTGTGAAGAAGGTGCACGTCATGCTTGCCTTCATCGGCAAAAGGCTTTGAGAGGAGCTGGGATATCATATTACAGTTGTACAAATCAATAATGAAACCACACCAGGAGTACCCTGTGCAGTTCTGGTCACCACGAGAGGAAGGATGTGGTTCAGCTGAAACGATGCAAAAATGATTCACAGGAATGTTACATGGACCGCGGGATTCAGTTACAAGGAAAGATCATACTGACTTGGACTGTTTTCCACGAAGTGAAGGAGGCTGACAGGTGAAATGGTAGAACTTTATAAAACTAAGAGAGGCGTAGACAAGCAGAATCACTTACCCAGGGTGCAAGTATCAAATATGACAAGGTGCAGCTTTAAAATGCCAGGGTGAGTACTTAAAGGTGGGCATTAGTGGAGGTAAGATTAGTGTCTCCGTAAAAAGGGAGGGTGGGGAATAAATCGATCAGGGATGGGCTAAGAAAGGGAGGAAGTTTATTAACGGGTTTGAAAAAATCTATGTTCATTCCATCAGGTTGGAGGCTACCCAGACGGAATATGCGGTGTTGTTCCTCTAACCTGAGTGTGGCTTCATCGTGCCAGTAGAGGAGTCGTGGATAGACATATCAGAATGGGAATGGGACGCGGAATTAAAATATGGGGCCACTAGGAGGTGCTGCTTTCTCTGGCTTTTCATGTCTATCCACGGTCCCAGAACAGGAACACTGCAATCCAGTAACGTTGCTCAGTCTCCTTCATCCTTCAACGCTGGCAGATGGTATCTATTTGGTACTACATATGCCGAATTGTAATAACCCCTTGACAGCGTTTGTTCAGCCTGCCAGCCGAATCTGTAACTGCCATCAGCAGAAGTTGTGATATTACTGGTGACATAGCTATTGTCCGTACAGTTAGCTAAATCTGATCCCATTACCCCGTAGATGCAATAACGGACTTCACACTCATTCTCGTGAAGTTGTTTCAGAGATTAGGATTCGTGCAGTCCATTATAAGAAATTTAATGTCAGCGTTCAAAACAGTTCCATTGGCAAGAGTAATTTCTCTGGGCAGTTCAGACCAGTGCTCCCTTCACAGATCTAACATTGCTACTAAAGTAAAACACAGACTCAATCTTGCCCAAACCTCAGCACCTGCAACTGGCTTTCGCACGGTGCTGACACCGATCGAAGCTTGTGTCTTCCTTGCTCTCAGCAAAGGATCGGCTATCTCGCCTCGGTTCAGCCACATCGAATTGTCTTCAATTCCAAAAGGAAGTTACAGACTATAACGTACGATGGTCTACACACACAAATTGCTTGAAGAACTCAGCAGGCCAGACAGCATTAACAGAAGAAGTACTTTTTTTTTCAAAGATGCCGCCTGACCTGCGAAGCTCCTCCAGCATTTTGAGTTTGTTGCTCGAAGTTCGAGCAGCTGTAGATTTCCTCTTGTTTGCCAATTGTGATGATCGTTTGTCAGAAAACGTGTGGTGAAAAAACAGCGCAGAACCTCAGGATACTGACCACCACCCCTTTCTAGTGAAGATGCAAACTATCCCTTTGGTATCGATCACCCCTGCAGAGGTGAAGTCCCAGTGATTGGGTGAATGCAAGTCGGCTTTTTCCATGGGGGTTGGGAGGTACTACAACCAGAGCGCATGAGTTAAGGATGATGGGTGAAAGTTTAAGGAGAACAGGAAAGGAAAATTCTTCACTCAGACGGTTGTGAGAGTGTTGGAACGAGCTGCCAGAATGAGTGTTGCATGCAAGTTTGATTTCAATATTTAAGAGAAGTTCGGATAGATGCGTGCGAACGATCCCTGCGAAAAGCAGAGAGGGGTAGAGAGGGAACGATGTCCTTAGTGGTGGGGTCCTGTTGAAGGTGGCGGAAGTTGCGTAGGATAATATGCTGGTTCCGGAGGCTGGTGTGGTGGTCTGGTGGGGTCAACAACCCATTGTGCTTTTCCCTTAGATAACTTCTTCTCCTCTCCTGCCTAACCCCTCCCTGCTTCCCCTCCCCACCCCTTGATCTTTCCTCTGATTGGTTTTCCGCCATCTTCTTCATAGGGCCCCTGCCCCCTGCTTCTTTAGACCTGACGAAGGTTCTCGACCAGAAACATTGACTGCTTTTTTCAACTGATGCTGCCGGCCCTGCTGAGCTCATCCAGCTTTTTTGTACGTCCGGTAAATGGTTGACTCGTGCATTAGTCTTTACATTAATTCTTACTCATAGACTCAACTCACATCGGTAAAGGCATATTTTTTTGAGGTTTGCAAAATGGCTTTGTGTGGGTGAGATTATAGTTTACAAACCTGATCACATTGTTTATGAAAAATGGTTGATTGATGAAGCCCGGGTTGGATATTGTATTAGTCGAATTTGAAAAGCTTTCAACAAGGCCTCTCATGGTGGTTCGGAGGGAGATTCCCTCTGTGTCTGATCCCGGGAGTGTGTGATGGGACGGTGTGGAGGGAGATTCACTCTGTGTCTGACCCCGGGAGTGTGTGACGGGACGGGGTGGAGAGAGATTCACTCTGTGTCTGACCCCGGGATTGTGTGCTGGGATGGTGTGGAGGGACATTCACTCTGTGTCTGACCCCGGGAGTGTGTGATGGGACGGGGTGGAGGGAGATTCACTCTGTGTCTGACCCCGGGAGTGTGTGATGGGACGGGGTGGAGGGAGATTCACTCTGTGTCTGACCCCGGGAGTGTGTGATGGGACGGGGTGGAGGGAGATTCACTCTGTGTCTGACCCCGGGAGTGTGTGATGGAACGGGGTGGAGGGAGATTCACTCTGTGTCTGACCCCGGGAGTGTGTGATTGGACGGGGTGGAGGGAGATTCACTCTGTGTCTGACCCCGGGAGTGTGTGATGGGAAGGTGTGGAGAGAGATTCACTCTGTGTCTGACACCGGGATTGTGTGATGGGACGGTGTGGAGGGAGATTCACTCTGTGTCTGACCCCGGGATTGTGTGCTGGGATGGTGTGGAGGGAAATTCACTCTGTGTCTGACCCCGGGAGACTGTGATAGGACGGTGTGGAGGGAGATTCACGCTGTGTCTGACCTCGGGATTGTGTGATGGGACGGTGTGGAGGGAGATTCAATCTGTGTCTCACACCGGGAGTGTGCGATGGGACGGTGTGGAGGGAGATTCAGTCTGTGTCTGACCCCGGGAGTTTGTGATGGGACGGCGTGGCGGGAAATTCACTTTGTCTCTGAAACCGGTAGTGTGTGATGGGACGGTGTGGAGGGAGATTTATTCCGTGACTGACAACGAGAGTGTGTGATGGAACGGGGTGGAGGGAGATTCACTCATCGTCTGACCCCGGGAGTTTGTGATGGGAAGGTGTGGAGCGAAATTCACTCCGTGTCTGACCCCTGGAGTGTGTGATGGGACGGTGTGGAGGGAGATTCACTCTGTGTCTGACCCCGGGAGTGTGTGATGGGACGGTGTGGAGGGAAATTCACTTTGTGTCTGACACCGGTAGTGTGTGATGGGACGGGGTGGAGGGAGATTCATTCTGTGTCTGACCACGTTAGTGTGTGATGAAACGGTGTGGAGGGAGATTCACTCTGCGTCTGACACCGGGAGTGTGTGATGGGACGGTGTGGAGGGAGATTCACTCTGTGTCTGACCCCGGGATTGTGTGATGGGACAGTGTGGAGGAAGATTCACTCTGTGTCTGGCCCCGGGAGTGTGTGATGGGACGCTGTGGAGGGGTTAACGATTCAATGACCGACTCCCAGACGGGCAGAGGGAGAATCACTGTTCCTTGTTCCTGAATTCCAGAGCATGCTTGTTCCAAGGACTGGATCAGAAATGAAGACCGGGAAGGGGGGGGGGACGTCACGTGATGACATAAGATCGGGACGCTGGAACCCAGTCCTCCCGTAAAAAAGTTAATAAATTAATGTTTAAGTGAAGAAAAGTTAATTAATACTTTTTTAAGGTTACTTATAAATTACTTTGGATTGTTTTAAGCTATGCCTCATAAACAGAGGGCGAAGAAAACTGCTACCGCGAAGACCGCTCAAGTTGGAACAGAATCAAGGCCTACTTCTACTGAAGAACCGCGGACTCGGGTACAACACACCACCGGTGAAACAGAAAAGGAGACTGCGGCAGCATCGGCCATTTCTAAAGGAAAAGATCAACGAGAACTGCGCAAGCGTAAAGGAACGAGCATGCGCAAAAGAGAGCAACCAGAACTACAAAATCCAGCAACGACTGAAACCGACAGTGAATCGAGTCTGAGAGAGAGGCGGACTCTCTGGAAAAATCAGACGAAGATGGAGAAGAAGAAGAAGAAGATGAAAGTTCCTCTGAAAATACAAAAAAAGATGTTGAGGCAAATAATGCATAAATTAAATGCATTAAAAGTAATTAAAAGTAACCAAAAAGTAATTAAAGAAAACAATAACAAATATGGAGGCTATGTTTGATAAAATGACAAAGAAACAGGAAAAAATGGAAAGGAAAATTACAGATTTGGACGTCAAAATGGAAGAAATGGATGGAAGAATGAAGAAGATGGAAGATGATAATGATGCCTGGACATCAGAAAGAAAACAACTCGTGGGAAAAATTGATAAGCTTGAAAATTTTAGTAGACGCAACAATATTAAAATTGTTGGACTTAAAGAAGGTACCGAAGGAGAAGACCCAATATTTTTTTTTCAAAAATGGATTCCTGAGAAATAGGAAATGGGAGAAGAAACTTTAATTGAGATTGAAAGGGTGCACAGAGCCTTAAGACCAAGATCTCAAGATGATCAAAATCCGCGATCAATTTTGATAAGATGTTTAAGATACCAGGATAAAGAAAAGATTTTGAGGGCGGCTGTCCAGGGTGCTAAAAGAAGAAATGGTCCGTTGATGATAGCAGGGAAACCAGTTCTTTTTTATCCTGATATAAGTTATAACCTTTTGAAGAGAAAGAAAGAATTTAATCCAGCTAAAAATGTTTTATGGGGAAAAGGTTATAAGTTTTTAATGCGTCACCCAGCAACACTGATAAATTTTTTGGAGGAAGGAAAAAGATTTTTTTCTAATTATCAAGATGCGGCGGTGTTTGCACAAAAACTTCCATCTCTTCGTTAATTAAACGTAGCGATTTCTAAATGTAATGGTTAAAGACGAAGACAGAGAAAGCAAATGGAACTGATGGACATTTAAGGACGATATAAGGGAGAAAAGTAAAATTTTAGAAATATTAATTGAGAATAGTATGTTTTTTTATATATACTTTTTATGTTGCGGGGGGCTGCGGAGCTTTGAATCGGTTACTACGGGATTCACGTGTGTAATCATGGCGATTGCCATGACCCGTACAATAGGGGGGGGGGGGGGGGGTAATGTTGTGTTTTTTATCTTTCACAACATTAGTAAGGGGGTATTTTGTTTTTTTCTTTATTTTCTATTTTTCTTCTATTGTTTTGCCTGGATGATTGGTGGGGACACACATAGCAACATGGTGACTTCTAAAAAGATTTCCCAGGATGCAATGAAAGTTGAAAGATTAGGTATTATTAATGTTAGTGGGCTTAATGGACCAATAAAAAGAAAAAGAATTTTAACATATAATAAAAAAATGAAAATAGATATTGCTTTCTTACAAGAAACTCATTTAACGGATATAGAACATTAGAAATTAAAATGAGACTGGCTTGGAAATGTTATTGCAGTTTCACTTAACTCAAAGGCAAGAGGAGTTGCAATTTTGGTTAATAAAAATTTACCAATTAAAATAAAAAATATATTAATTGATTCGGCAGGAAGATATTTAATTATACATTGTCAATTTTTTTCAGAACTATGGACTCTTATGAATATTTATGCACCAAATGAAAATGATGTAAAATTTATATAGGAGGTCTTTTTGAATTTGGATAATGCACATGATAAAATATTAATAGGTGGAGATTTTAATATTTTGTTTAGATCCAGTTTTAGATAGATCAACAAAGGCTATTACAAAATCAAAAGTAGCAAAATTAACTCTATCATTGATGAAAGATTTAAATTTGATTGATATATGGAGAAGAATCAATCCAAAAGAAAGGGATTATTCATTTTATTCAAATAGACATAAAACATATTCAAGGATAGATTTTTTCCTATTATCAACAAATACTCGATAGATTGAAAAATGTGGAATATAAAGCAAGAATATTGTCTGATCACTCTCCTTTAATAATGACAATGATAATGATAGATAAAGAGGAATCAATTTATAGATGGAGATTTAATTCAATTCTACTAAAACGTCAAGATTTTTGTGATTTTATGAAAAAGCAGATACAGTTCTTTTTAGATACAAATTTACATTCAGTTGATGATAAATTTATATTGTGGGAAGCAATGATAGCATATTTGAGAGGCCAGATAATAAGTTATACTTCTAAAATTAAGAAGGAATATAAGATAGAAATAGATCAATTGGAAAAAGAGATTATAAAATTAGAAAAAAAATCTCAAAGAAATATGACAGAAGAAAAACGAAGGCAACTTATTAATAAGAAGTTAAAACATAATACACTCCAGACATATCGAACTGAAAAAGCAATTATGAGATCTAAACAGAGATGTTATGAACTAGGTGAATTTCTTGCATGGCAGTTAAAAACAGATCAGATTTCTAAAACAATAAATGCAATTCGAACAAAAGTGAATGAAATTACTTATAAACCTCTAGAAATTAATGAGGCTTTTAAGAATTTTTATTCTGAGTTGTATCAATCAGAATCAAAGAATGATGACGTTAAGATAGAAGAATTTTTATCACAAATAACTCTTCCAAAATTAAATACAGAAGAACAGAAGGGATTAGGTATGCCTTTTACACTGAAGGAAGTTGAAGAAGCTTTGGGATCACTTCAAAGTAATAAATCTCCAGGAGAAGATGGTTTTCAACCTGAATTTTATAAAAAAGTTTAAAGATTTATTAATTCCTCCTTTTATGGAGTTAATATATCAAGCGGAAAGAACGCATAAACTTACATAATCTTTTTCAACAGCTATTTTAATAGAATTGCCAAAAAAAGATAGAGACCTTTTAAAACCAACATCATATAGACCTACTTATTTATTAAACACCGATTATAAAATAACAGCAAAAATCTTATCTAATAGATTATCTAAATGCTTACCAAAATTAGTGCATATGGATCAAACAGGATTTAGCAAAAATAGACAATCGGCAGATAATGTAACTCGGTTATTTAGTATAATCCATCTTGCACAAAAGAGGGAGGAAATGAGTGTGGCAGTTGCTTTAGATGCAGATAAAGCATTTGATAGATTGGAATGGGATTTTTTATTTAGGGTATTGGAAAAATATGGACTAGGAACATCATTTATAAAATGGATTAAAACCTTAAATACTAATCCCAAAGCTAAAGTAGTGACAAATGGTCAAATTTCAACATCATTTCAGTTAACCAGATCAACTAGGCAAGGTTGCCCACTATCACCTGCTTTATTTGTGTTGGCAATAGAACCACTAGCTGAATTAATTAGAATGGACCCAGATATTAAGGGTTTCAGAGTTAATCAGGAAGAATACAAGATTAACTTATTTGCTGATGATGTTCTACTTTATTTAACAGATCCATTACATTCACTACGCAAATTATCTTATAGACTAGAAGAATATGGGAAAATATCGGGTTATAAAATAAAATTGGGATAAAAGTGAAATTTTACCTCTTACTAAAGGAGATTATAATCAATGTCGATTAATAACTCAATTTAGATGGCCAGCAAATGGTATAAAATATTTAGGTATAAGAGTTGATAATGATATAAAAAACTTATACAAATTAAATTATTTACCACTTTTGAAAAAAATTCAGGAAGATCTTGAAAAATGGATGGCATTACCAATAACATTAGTAGGTAGAGTAAATACTATAAAAATGAATATATTCCCTAGATTACAATATTTATTTCAATCATTACCAATACAATTACCCCAGAAGTTTTTTCAAGAGTTAAACAAATATGTGAGGAAATTCCTCTGGAAAGGTAAGATGTCAAGAATATCGTTGGAAAAATTGACATGGAAATTTGATCCAGGAGGATTACACTTCCAAATTTTAGGAATTATTATAAAGCAAATCAACTTAGATTTATTGCATCTTTTTTCGAGAAAGATAAAAGCGGCATGGATTAGAATAGAATTAGATAAAGTAGGAGAAAACGTACCAGAAGATTTTATATACAAATGGGAATCTAAATGGATACGGCAAAAGAAAGAATCTCCTATATTAAAACATTTGATTGATTTATGGAATAAGATAAATGTTGATGATGAGACAAAAAAATCTTTATTAGCAAAGAGATCTTTAATTCAAAATAGACTTATTCCTTTCACAATGGACAATCAACTTTTATATAATTGGATTCAAAATGGGATTAGATATATAGGGAATTGTTTTGAAGGAGGTATATTAATGTCATTTGATCAATTAAAGAATAAATAAAAAATATCAAATAACACTTTATTTTGTTACTTTCAATTAAGGGCTTATTTAAGAGAAAAAATAGGTCAAACAATGTTTTGCCGAAATCTAATGAAATAGAAATTTTAATTCAAAAAGGAAATAATAAAAAAAATATATCTTGTATGTATAATTTGATTCAAAGACAGGTATTTAAACAAGGAGTCCATAAGTCAAGACAATAATGGGAAAGTGATTTGAATATTAAAATTGAAGAAACAAATTGGTCAAGACTGTGTCTTGATAGTATGACAAATACAATAAATGTTCGGTTAAGATTAGCGCAGTATAATTTTCTACATCAATTATATATTACACCAAAAAAAATAAAAAAAATTAAATCAAAATTTATCGGATCAGTGTTTCCGATGTAACCAGGAAACTGGTACTTTTTTACATTCGACATGGTCTTGCTCTAAAATTCAACCTTTTTGGACAAATTTAAAACTTTTACTGGAACAAATTACAGGAACACCATTTCCTCATAATCCAATATTATTTTTACTAGGTGATATTGAAGGGATAAAACCGAAACTAAATAAGTATCAGAAAGAATTTATAAAAATTGCACTGGCAGTAGCCAAAAAAGCTATTGCAGTTACTTGGAAATCAGATACACATTTAAGTATAGACTCTTGGAAGAAAGAAATCTATGGTTGTATTCCATTAGAAAAAAATACTTATAATTTAAGAGATAAATATGAAACATTTCTGAAAATTTGGAGCCCTTATTTACAAAAGACAGGATTAAATCTATAGATGCTCTGAAGATGAAACAATTGCTTATTAGGGGAAAGAAATAAATATACATATTAAAGTTATTACGAATTCCATGGAGCATGTGGAGATCTTCCAACAACAAGGCATTCTTTCTTTCTTTCTTTTTTTTCTTTCTTTCTCTTTTTTTTCTATAGGGCAGTTAGGGGGGAGGGGTTAAGTGGAGGGGGTAAGGGTTATATACATTGTTTTTTCATATTTTACTTTGTAACCATTTAAAAATGCAATAAAAAAAGTTAAAAAAAAAAGAAATGAAGACCGGCTTTATTACAAATCCACGATTGAAAGATCCTACACTGAGGCCGATCTGCATTGCTGCAACTCTAAATCGAATCTACTTGAAATCAGTTCAAGCCAGGAAGAGGTATTTGTCAGATGAACTGAAGAGCAGTATATATATAGATAGATAGATAGATAGAGAGAGAGAGAGAGAGAGAGACAGAGCTCCCTCCGTACGGTCTCATCACACACTCCGGGGCTCAAAGTCAGAGATAGGCTCCAGCATCACCGTCCCAACTCACACTCCCTTGATCAGACACAAAGTGAAGCTCACTCCACACCGTCGCATCACACACTCCCCGGTTCAGACACAGAGTGAGTCTCCCTCCAGTACGTCCCATCACACACTCCCGGTGTCAGACACAGAGTGATCTCCCACCACACCGTCCCATCACACTCTCCCGGGGTCAGGCACAGAGTGAATCTCCCTCCACACCGTCGCATTACACACTCCCCGGTTCAGACACAGAGTGAGGCTCCCTGTATCTTGCCATCACATTCTACTGGTGTGAGATACAGAGTTCCTTCCACACCATCCCTTCGCGCTCTCCCTTTGTCAGACGTAACGTGACGCTCCTTAAATTCAAACTTTAATGATAGTAATTTATTTTCACAGAATTTTGTTGAGAAATCTGTCCGCGACCAAGGCAGTTCATACTGGATTGGAAAATGCAACTATGGGTGAGATTTGGGGTATTGCAAGTTTCTTAGAAAAGAGTGAGTCGGGGATCGGTGCAGGCTGAGTGAAGGGAGTGGGCAATGTGTTTAGTTTGGGGACTGACACAGACTGCGAGAGGGGAGTGGGCAGTGAGATTAGTTTGGGGACTGACACAGACTGCGAGAGGGGAGTGGGCAGTGAGATTAGTTTGGGGACTGACGCTGTTTGCTAGAAGGAGTGGGCATTGATATTAGTTTGCGGACTGATAAGGGCTGTATGGAGAGCGTGTGCAATTGGCTTTGTTTGGGGATTGACAAAGTCTGTTGGTAGAGTGTGTGCAGTTGAATTAATGTGGGAACTGACATGGGCTGTGGGAAGAGAGTGCGAAGTGGGAGTGTTTTGGTGGTTGACACTGATCTTTAGGAAGAAGGCTAGGTATTGGGTTTATCGTGGGGACTCGCGCGGGGTCTTGGAGTGAAAGTGGGATGTACACGTATTTTGGGGACTAACACGGGACTGTGGGGAGAGACTGGAGCTGCAGAGCTCTTTTGGGAACTGACCCAGGTTGTGGGAGAGAGTGAGGCAGTGGGAACACTTTGGGGCCTAGCACATGTCTGTGGTGAGGGAATGACGGAGGGGTGTACATAGGGGACACACACAGATCTGTGGGGAGAGAATAGTTCAGTGGGAGTACTCTGGGGACTGAGACACGTCCGTGGGGAGAGCATGGGAAGCGGGAGGTGTTTTGGTGATTGACACAGGTCTCTAAGAAGAGGGTTGAGCAGTGGGATTATTTTGGGTTCCGGCACGGGGCTGTGGGGAGAGAGTCAGGCAGTGTAGTTTGGACTGACACTGATCTGTGTGGTGGGAGTGGTGAGTCTGAGTACTTAGGCAGAAAACACAGGCCTGTGGGGAGACATTGAAGATGTGGCAGCACTTTGAGGACTGATATGGGGCCTTGGGAGAGACTGGCGCTGTGGGAATATTTTGGGGACTGACAAAGGGCTGCAGGGAGAAAGTGGACCATTGTGAAAATTCTGGATACTGACACAGGGCTGTGCTGGGAAAGTGGGATTGTGGGAAATTTTGGGGTGCCGCAGGTCGTTGGCGAGAGTGGGCGTCAGTGATTTTGGGGACTAACACACGGCTGCCTGCTGAAGGTACGCTGATATTGCTTACCCCTTCTTGATAGGAGAGTGGCCTCGAATATCGTGTTCCAAATGAAGGCTGGAGTCTTCGAATGCATTGAATGTGGATGGTACCCTCACTTTGAACATTGCAGTGAGGATAAGCGTTGCTTCATCTGCGAGAAGTCGGCGCTTCTGTGCTCAGATCTTTCTGAAAAGATCTAGGATCTCTGTCAACAGTCAATAGGGTCGACTTAAACAAGTGGCAAAAGCGTCTTTATCTCACCGACTCACATTACATCATCAGCTCTGCCCCTCACCCTTGCCTTATTATCTTTCCCTCTATCGCAATCTTACCCACCATCTCGCCCACTCTTCACCTTCGTTCCTCTAAACACTCTCTCTCATCCCTCTCCACTCCCGCCTCTTCCATTTCATCCGCATTTTCTCCCTCCCGCATCTCGCCTCCCTTTCCCCGAACTCTTCCTCTTCTATCCCTGTCTCTCTCTCTCGATTCTCTATTCCCCCTCTACACACTCTCCCAATCCCTCTCTTTCCCTTTTATCGAACTCAACTCGCTCTCCCGCTTCTGTCTTCAGCTACTCTCACCTCAATCATGCGCGTCAATGTTCTCGATACCCCAGTCCTGTGGAATAAGAGTGCATGTATTCGCCTTATCCGTGCCCCTTGTAGTTTTGTACCGCTCTACATGGTCACAAAATAAAGGCTGAAAATTTCCGACTGCACCATAACTCAGCTCCTAAAATCCTGGCAGAAACTTCGGAATTCTCCCTCTGTAATCTTTCCAGTTCGTTGAGATTTTTCTCAGAGCAAGGCAAGCAGAACTAAACTCCATACTCCATGTGCGGCCCGACCGACGTCATTTGCAACTGCAACGTGACCTCCGACTCCCGTACTCAGTGTCCTGACTGATGAAGGCCAGCGTGTCAAATGTCCTGTCCACCAGTATCGCATCTTCTCTACCGGATTCACGGTCTGTTTTATTATCTGTGACGCAGACCACCTGAGATTTGTTCTTTTGAAGGATCAGTGGGGCCCTAATATGTAAAATTACCGTCAAATGCAATAAGCTAATAAATGCCGCAAAAAATGTGGAGGTGGTGCTCATACGTTCAAGAAAATGCTAGCGGAAGGGAAGAAGGTGTTTCTGGTTCATTGAGATTTCGGCCTCCTGTTCCTCGTCAACCCTCCTTCCCAGACGACCATCCTTGTCACCGTCCGCCAAGACTTCCTCTGCAGCCCTCTCCGTTTCCGCCACCGCATTCTTCTTCCACACTTCTTGACTCTAGCAACCCTCCGTTCACTGCGCTCCGTGCCGTCTTCGTCATCTCCTCCTTCTCCAACACCTCTCCAGGTCTCCCTGATCTGCTTGATCCCCTGCAGGTCCACCCCGCTTCCATTAACCGTCTTCCTCCTTTACACGTCTCCCTCTCACTGTTTATATAGAAGTATGGCGAGGAAGGGGGAGAGGTGACGTCTAGTGTTACACCAACCAGCTCCCTTCAAACGGATATTGATCTCTCGGTTCTGAGCCTTTGCTCTATTCTGTGTGGACAAAACTTCATCCCGAGTGGGGTGGTGGGCGGATGGGGTGAGGGTAGATGTGCGGAAGAGATGCGTTAGACCACTTTAGACCAGAGCCAGTGCAGACACCCCTTGCGGCCAATCCGCTCAATAACAGGTAGACCAGTTTGGATGCTTCTGGATGGGAGGAGAGGGGTGCAAATGACCAAGCAGGGGAAAGTCTCACCGGTCAGGTCTCTGACAGAGACTATGGCTCTGTGGCTCAGAAAGGAAAGGAGTGAAATTTGGCGAGCTTTATCCTGAGGGTAGTCTTTGTTAGGTGAGCAGAAAAGAGGTACTGAGGACGAGAACGAGATTTCTCAATGGTATGCGGTCGATATACTAACCAGTATATCGGCAGGAAAATGGAGCCGGTTCTGCAAACTTTGAAAGAACATTCAGTTTAAACTGTGACTGAAATGTTAGGATTTGGAACGAAGTCTTGAGATATCTGTATCACTGGGCGCTCCTGCTCGGAAGCTGCGACCTCTGCAAACCGAGCGGTTTATTTCATTTCAATTCAATTCATTTCAAGTTTATTTGCAATTCCATCACATATGACCGCCAGGGCCAAGCTTCAAAACACAACACCAACTGTCACACGATACACCAAGCTCACGTAATATGTATAAAATAGCAAGTTAGCAAGCATATGTAGGGTATCAGTGAGATATATTCACGCTTTATGTACAGGCGCACACACGCACGCGCGCGCACGAGCACATGTATATATAATCAGCTTGAGGTCCTAGACAGTGTAAAAGCCACCGAAATCTAGAAACTACAACAACTGCTCTTGTGTTCTGCCGAATGAACACTGGGAGACAGCACAGACTCCTGCCTGGAGATCGCGCCACACCGCCCCTCGTTGTGCAGCTCCTTCATTTTCTCCGCCATCTGGCAACTCTCTCAGTTTACACCTGAACCGGAGTGGAACTAATATCCCAACGGGGAGGTTTGCCATTAAGAAAGGGGTCGATGTGTTGTTTAAGCTAGAGTTGCAGGGGGATGATAACCAGAATGATTGAACAGAAAGTTGAGTCATTGTTGGGACAGATGTTGTTAAGACCTCAGATAAAGTCAGCGAGCAAAATGTTGAACCTGCTGGATCTCATGTTCTGAGCTACGTCCATTTCAAAGCAAGAAGTATTATACGAAGAGTAGATGAGCTCAGGGTCGGAGCCAACGATTGAAAGCATGATAGTTTAGCCATTGGTAAGATTTGTTTGCAGGAGGGGCAAGTCTGTTAGCTCAGCCTTCCAGTTTACCGCTGTTTTTGTCGTACTAATGTTTATATAATTTAAGCTAAGGTGGGGCTTCAGAGGTGGAACTGAGGATTGAGAAGGGTATGAACTCGTTCATGGGGCAACATTATCGACCACCGTACAGTCGGGGGATTTAGAGGAACAAATCTGTGGAGAGTTCGGAGTCTGTTGTAAGAGACATCAGGTTGTGGCATCGGGTGAGTTTAAGATTCTTGGTACTGACTGTGAAAGGACCACTGGGATAGTTTTCTTAATCAGTTAAGGAAGGAACCTTAATCAGCAGATAGTTAGTCCCAATGAGAGAGTGCAATACTTGATCTCATCCTAGCGATTAGGACACGCCAGGGGTCAGAAGTGTGTGTCAGGGAACAATTTGCATCTAGTGTTGGTAATGCCATTAGATACAGGATAAGTATGGAAAAGGATAGATGCAACCTCGAGTTAAGTTTAGTTTTGAGGTTTATAACAATACGGGATGCAAGTAGACCAGAGAGCTTGTATCTTTTACCCGTAGGATGGAAATGTCTAATATTAGAAGACCTGCATTGAGGTAAGAGCGGGTAGGTTCAAAGGAGATGAATTTGGCAAGTTTTTGTCGTCACAGAGATTGGCGGGTAATTGGAAAGTTCTGGCAGCTCTGGTGGTGGAGGTAAATCCATACAGACTTTTAACTGGCTCTTCTATAGGTACGTGGGTGTGCAAGGAATGGAAGGAGACAGATGTCGGGAGAACAAATTCAGAATTGAGATATCACAATTCTTGAACCAAAGGGTCTGTTCTGTTGTGTGATTTACCTTCTCTGCTCTGTAGAAAGAGCAGAGTGATCTGACCTCATCCGGTGGAAAGTGCAGGGAGTTAGTTTGTGAAAAGGAACTTGACGATTTATCGATAACAAGAGGGAACGACCAATTCACAGAAGGCATACGGCATGAAAAAGACGCACAGAGACACCATCTTCAAAGGGACACTGAAAACCCCCCTACAATGCTTTTGTATCACAGACACAACCCTCGTCGTAATACGAACACGCCCCTCATAGTGACAGCCACACACTGATAGACCCGGTACTGCAACAAGGAAACTTCCTCGCTGTGTGCATAGGGGTGATAGAGATATATAGAGATGTATTTAGACCGAACGTGCAGGATACAGGAACCTGGGTGACAGACAGTGCAGATCCAGAGACGTGCAGAGACCCCTTGTGACCAACCCGCTCAATAGCAGGTAGACCCTTTGGATACTTCTGGATGGGAGGACAGAGGTGCAAATGCTGAAGCTGGGGAAAGTCTCAACGGTCAGGTCTCTGGCACTGACTGTGGTTCTGTGGCTCAGCAGGTATGGGTTGAGATGTGGCGAGCTGTATCGATAGAGTGTTCCTTGTTAGTGGAACAGAAAAGAGATACTGTGGATGAGAACGAGATTTTTCAATGGTATGTGGTCCCCAAAGTACAAGGATATAGCTAGGATTGGGGAGAATGCCTTATGAGGCATTCCTTTTCTCCTTGCAGCGACCGAGGAAGAGAGATGAATAGGTCGACGTGTATACGATAATGAGAGGCATTTATCAGTGGATAGTGTTACGAAGGATGAATAACTCTGGTGGGCAGAAGGGTGCAAGGTTGTCAATGTCCCCCTCCCCTGGGAGAATCACAAACTGTTGCTGTTACCACGCTGCTAACGAGAGAGTAGGAGAGACAAAAGAAAACATGCCAGGACATCTGTTACCGATAACAGCCTGAGAGAGAGTTATGTTTATCCACCATGTTATGACTCCCGAAAGACGTATGGCTGCGGAGAGGGCTGTTTACTTGGTACTATTCTGTTCATTAAAATTCCTCAGTGGGCAGCCGGAGTGGGCTGGTTTGATGGGCTAAGCCATTCAAAACTGATTGACACCTGAGACCCCGTGAGTGGGGATAAAAGTGAGGTCTGGGGTGTCACCCCCTCAGACGCAGCAGGAGACACACTAGTGATCATCAGAAACCCACGAGAAAGTGTGGGG
>NW_026779070.1:0-125000 GCF_030144855.1 Hypanus sabinus | reverse complement strand
TGTTATGGGGCTACATTATAGACCAGCAAACAGTCTGCTGGATTAGGAGGAAGAAACCTGCAGAAAGATCGCAGACTGTTGCAGTATATATAAAATTGTTATAGCAGGTGATTTCGGCTTTCCACGTATTGACTGAGTCGCCTACTGCTCAAGGACCGGTGGGATAGAGTTTAACAAAAATATTCAGGGATGATTCCTTGATCAGTCCCAGTGAGAGAAAACACTACTTTATCATCTACTGCGGAATGAGACGGCAGGTCTCAGCGCTTTGTGCAGGAGAAGACTTTGTATCGAGTGATCATAAAGTCATTTGTCTCCAGGTGATTATAGAAAAGTATAGGGCAGTCGTTGGGTTGAGATTCGGAAATGGAGCAAGGCCATATTTGTTGGGTACAGAAAGGATCTGGAATGTGTGGATTTGGACAACATGTTTTCTGGAGCTTTAATTACCTTGGCAGCTTTACGTCACAAGATGCTGGATGTAGAGTAGAAATAAAAATAAGAATTGTCATTGCCAAAACCAACTTCCAAAAAATGAAACCCATTTTACCTACTGACAGATTTCTATGACAAGAAGGCTTAGGCTACTGAAATACTACTTCTTGTCAATCTTGCTGTGTGCTTCCGAAACGTGGACTGTAAGACCAGAACTCAAAAGAAACTTAGAAGCAACAGAAAGGTGCTTTCTTAGAAGAATGCTGAAAATATCACATAGAGATGGGGTACTAATGAGACAATACTCCAACGTCCCCATATAGCAAGATCTTTAGTGAGAACATAAAATGAGAGGAAACTAAAATTCCTGGGCAATGTCATCAGGAAGGAAGAAATGCAATGTTTTGTATTATATATAACCATCTAAAAATTACAGCACAGAAACAGGCCATTTCGGCCTTTGTAGACCGTGCTTAACGCTTACTCTCACCTAATTCCACTGTCCTGCGATCATCCCATAACCCTTCATTCCTTTCCTGTCCATATACCTATCCAAGTTTAACTTTAATAACAATATCGAGCCTGCCTCTAACACTTATACTGGAAGCTCGTTACACACAGCCAGCACTCTGAGTAAAGACATTCCCCTTTGTGTTACCTCTGAAATTTTGCCCCCTCTCCCTCAACTCGTGTTGTCTTGTTTGAATCGCCCGTCATCTCAATGAAAAAAGCCAATGCAGGTCAACTCCATCTTCCCCCTCATAATTTGAAATACCTCCATCAAGTCCCCCCTCAACCTTCTACGTTCTAAAGAATAAAGACCTAACTTGTTCAAACTTCTCTAACTTCCTTTAATGCCCCTCCTCCTCTCTTACCCCATCCCTGATTTATTTATTTTCTCCCTTCCCCTTTTAGTTCTCTCTCTGCCCATCACTGCCTGTTCTCCATCTCCCTCTGGTGCTCCCCTCTCCTTTTCATTCTCCCTAGGACTTCAGCGCCTTGTTCCTTTCCCTTCCCCAGTTCTGTATCTTTTCTTAGCCAATCACCTTTCCAACTCCTTGCTTCACGCAACCCCTTCCGGATTTCTCCTATGTTTTCGCGTCCCTCTCCCCTCCTCTCTTACTATCTTTTCTTTCAGTTAGTCCGGACAAGGGGTCTCGGCCCGAATAGACGACAGTGCTTCTTCCTATTGATTCTGCCAGGCCGGCTGTGTTCCACCAGCCTTTTGTGTCTGTTGCCTGAGTCTGCAGCATCTGTAGATTTCCTCGTGTTTCCTATACACAATACTTGGATTTATAAAGGGAAGCATACCAAAAGCTTTCATCACCACCCTATCCACATGAGATTCCACCTTCAGGGAACAATGTACTATTCTCCCTCGATCACTCTGTTCTACTGCATTCTTCAATGCCCTACCATTTACCATGTATGTCCTATTTTGATTATTCCTACCAAAATGTAGCAGCTCATACTTATCAGCATTAAACTCCATCTGCCATCTTTCAGCCCACTCTTCTATCTGGCCTAAATCTCTCTGCAAGCTTTGAAAAACTACTTCATTATCTACAACGCAACCTATCTTCGTATCATCTTCGGATTTACTAATCTAATTTACCACCCCATCATACAGATCATCAATGTATATAACAAACAACATTGGACTCAGTATAGATCCCTGAGGCACACCACTAGTCACCGGCCTCCAACCTGACAAACAGTTATCCACCACTACTCTCTGGCACCTCCCATCTAGTCACTGTTGAATCCATATTTCGACTTCAAAATTAATATCTAACGATTGAAACTTCCTCACTAACCTTCCGTGCGGAACTTTGTCAACGATGATACTGGTGTTCTGAGCTGTGTATATTTCAATGCTGTAAGTTTTTTTTTAAAGGCGGGTGAGCTCAGGGCATGAATTAACACATTTTGATGATATTGTAGACATTATTGAGTCCTTGCAGGAGGAACAAGTCGGACAGACCAATATTTCTCGGATCCCTATTTTCAGCCGTCTACATACGGAAGGAATTAAAGGAGGTGGGGTGACATTACTCGGGAGGGAAAATGTCACCGAATGCCAAATAGAAAACCTACGGTCACGCAGGCCGCAAAGCACAGAGGTAATGTACAAGACAGAAAGATAACTATCAGATGCATAATATAACAAGCAGACGGATAACAAGACAGAGATAGACCAGGCAACCGGTAGCTTTTTCATCCATCCTCGGAGAGAAATGACTAATAGCGCGGTGGAAGTGGAGAGGGAGTATCTTTTCAGGAGAGGTGAACGGCAATGTTTTGTTTGCCCAGAGAGTGCGATGAGTGGAATGTGCTTTCCGGGTTGGTGGTGGAGGCAAATCGACATAGGCGTTAAATTGGCTCTTTGGTAGGCACGTGTATGTGCAGGGATTGCATGGAGATGAGCAACTAAGTCGTAAAACCGGCTTAGATAGAAGGTATAATTGTTATAGCCGAGTTTCGGGCCGAAGGGTCTGCTCCGTTCTGTGATTTCTGGTCACTGCTCGGCATGAGGAAACAGAGTGATCAGGGACTATGACGATGGATTGGCAAAAACAAGGAATGATTTTTCAGCAGACGGAATGGGCAGTGATCGATCCACAAGGAGTGACAGATCAGACTCAAGCAGATGGATAATCTTCGTTTTAACAGCGACCCTCATTATCACGGGTATCTGCTGGAGGATTCATGGTGAGTTTCACACCGGTCGGAACGACCAAACCGCAGAGAATAAAAATGGCCACTGTAACAGCGACACATTCCCATCATTTCCCAGAAAAACCCTTTACGGTGATATCAACACACCCCTCACTGTGGTACTGACGGGTCTCTCAGCATGACCACGACTCACCCCTCACCGTCACACCGACACAACCCCCACCAACACGTCCCTCAACATGATACCAACATATCCCTCAACGTAATACCAATGTAATACCGAGTCACTGTAACATTGACACGTCCCGCACTGTGACGTAGAAACATCCCAAACTGTGACACAGACATGTCCATCACTTTTAAGCCGACTTATCTCTTATTATGACAGTAATTGCCACTTCACCGAAACACCGACGTAACACTCACCGTCACAATGACACCTTCCTCGCCGTGACACCGACAAGCCCTCAGAGCGTCACCCACTCAGTCCGCACCGTGTCAATAACACTACACTTACCGTGACACCGACACATCCACCGTGACAACAACAGGTCCTTCCTCGTGAGACAGACACGCCCCTCACCGTGACATCGGCATTTTGTCCACTGTCACACCAATACACCGGACATTATGACACCGACGAGTCTCTCTTTGCAACACCGTCACACCTCGCACTGTGACTCCGACATATCTCTCACCGTGACATAGAGAAACACCGCGATATGACCCGGTGCATTTCTCACGTTGAACTAGAAACACCTATCACAATGACAGCTAGACGTCTCTCACTGAAACACCACTCGGTTTGACACGGAATCAACTATCACCGCGATACTGACGCAGCTCCCATCGTGTCACCAACAAAAACCTCGCTGGTAACATAATATACCCCTCAGCATGTCCCAGACACGTATCGCACTGTGGCGCCGACGCCCCTCACTGTGCCAACAGCACACACCTCACTGTTACACCCTCACCGTGACACTGACACACTATAAACGCCAAACATCCTTCACCATCTCAGATCTCTCCTGAACGAAACTACAAACTCCTTTGGGCAGAAAATCAGGAGATCAACAGGAACCAACGCCAATGTCGAATACCAGTCCAAGAGTTAAAATCAACCTTTGAATGTAAGATATGTGAGATTTCCCACCCGTATGACCCCAGAGAACCTGTCACAAGGAGACTCCGAAACACACCTCACAGTAACACCGACACGCCCGTCACTGTGACACTGAGACACCACTGACACCTACAGGCTCCTCAACGTGACCCGTCCAGCTCCGCACCGTGACAAAGACTTACACGTCACTGTTACACCCCTCACCCCGAAGCAAATACCCACACCTAACCCTGGCACAGACAAAACCCTTACTGTGATACCGACATCTAAATTCACAACGGCGCCGACAAAGTTTTATCCATCATACCCACACACACCTCAGTGTGGCAACCGAACACACACCGTGGCCATGACATGCCTCCCACGGTGACACAGACACCATTCTCAATGAGAGCAGCATCCACACGTTACACAGATACTCCACCCACCGTGACACGAACAGACTCCTCACTTTGACATTTCCCTCTCCGTGATGTCGAGAGACACCTCCATCACAGCAACACGAGCATGCCCCGCGCTGAGACTGTGAATTGATCATCACCACGATACCGACACAGACCACATTGTAACAACAACAAAACCTTCACCAGGGCATTGATAACCCCTCAGAGATACACAGACACGCCCCTCATGTTTCCGATGACGCCTCTCACTGTGACACCGGCACATCCTTCACTGTGACACGCTTCACCGTGACACTGACTCAACACTCTCTGTGACCCGTTCGGTAGCGTGACGCTGACTCCCGTTTCTCTGTAAACGCTAAACATCCTTCACCATCTCTCTCAGTTTCACAGATTCGTCCGTCTTTTAAACGAATGCATAGCGATCTCCGTCAGCAGTTCACTGAGATGGAAACGAAGTACAGATCTGTCAACGAAACCAAGGCTCAAATCTGTGAATTGTTGACCAGCAGAAAAGGTGAGGCATCATCCCCCTCTTTCACCCTCTCCTCATCACAGGGCAGGCATGGAGAGACGATGCGTCACTCTGTGTTTGACCAAGTGATGTGTGATGGGGTTGCGTGGAAGAAGTTGCATCTTCACTACTGTGTGGATCCAGCTTCACTCTGTGTCTGACAGCGGGATTGTGTGATGGGACAGTGCACAGAGATATTCACCACATGTCTGACCCCTGAAGTGTGTCATGGCACCTTGGAAAGAGAGTTTCAATCTGAATCCCGGAGTGTGTGATGGGTTCGTGGAGAGACAGCTTCAGTCTGTGTCTGATATCGGGATTGTGTGATGGGACGTTATTGAGAGACGTTTATTCTGTGTGACAATGGATTGTGTGATTCGATGTTGTGGAGTGCGCCATTGGAGAATGTGGACGGAACTTCCCCTTGTGTGTGAACACTGTGGGGTGTGATTGAACGGTTCAGAGGGAGCTTCACTCTCTGACACGCCAATAATTGTGTGATAAGATGGGAGGAAGAAGATTCACGCTGTGTTAGACTAGGGTGTGTGCGATGGGACCATTTGGAGGCAGCTTCTCTTTCTGTCTGACCGGTGGAGTGTGTGATGGGGCCATGGAGAGAGAGATTCATTCTCCGTCTGATTGTGAGTGTGTGATCGGACGGTGTGCAGGGAGTTTAAGTCTCACCCCTCACCCCGTGTTTGTGATCGGACTCTGTGTTTGACAGTGCGTGCGTGTGATGGGAAGGTCTGGCTGGGCGGTGGGGGGTGAGTGCTTTTGGGATGGGATGTGCCGTGGTCATGATTGTGTCTTACACCAGTAACGGTGACGCGTGCCTGGACGGAATGCCGCCCCATATCTGGAACCAGCGTTGTTTGATTGGACGGTTCGGAGGGAGCTTCCCTCGTTCTCCGACCCCTGTACTGTGTTACGTCACTGGCTAGAAGGCGCATTATACTCTGACTGACCACGGGGGTATGCGGCGGGATGGTGCAGAGACTGTCTCATTTCCTATCTGATCACGGATGGGTGTATAGAGGTAGTGTAGAGGGTGGTTCACTCTGTGTTTGTCCGCAGTACTGTGTGATGGGAGAGTGTGCAGGGAGCTTCACTCCATGATTGACCAAAAGAGGGTGTGATAGTGCGGTGGAGTGAAAGCTTCAGACCGAGGTTGACCCCAGAGCTATGGGACAGTGTGGAAGGAGGTTCACTCTGTGTCTGACCCAGAGAATGCGCGATGGGACAGTTTGGAGAAAGCTTCACTCTGTACCTCACCTCGGCAGTGTGTGACGGGACGGTGGGGAGGTAGCCTCAATCTCTGTCTAACCGCGGCACTGTGAGGTCTGACGGTGCAGTGGGAGATTCACTCCCTCTCTGACACCAGGATCGTGTTTTCGGATGCTGTACAATGAACTTTTCTTTGTGTCTGACCCCGAGAGTGCGAAATGGGACAGGGAGGAAGAAGATTCACTCTGTGTTTGACCACAGGAGTGCGTGATGGGACCGTTTGGATGGAGGATCACTATGTATCTGACCCCTGGAGTGTGAGATTGGACGGTGCGGAGGAAACTTCATTCTGTACCTGATCGCGGGAGCGTATGATGGGGCTGCGTGGAGGAAGATTCACCCTGTGTCTGACCCCGGGTGTCTGTGATGGGACGAGGTGGAGGGAGATTCACTCTGTGTCTGACCCTGGGACAGTGTGATGGGTGACGCGGAGACAGATTCACTCTGTGTCTGAGCCCGGGAGTGTGTGATGGGACGGTGTGGAGGGAGATTCACTCTGTGTCTGACCCCGGGAGTGTGTGATGGGACGGTGTGGAGAAGCTTCACTCTGTGTCTGACCCCGGGAGTGTGTGATGGGACGGTGTGGAGGGAGATTCACTCTGTGTCTGACCCCGGGAGTGTGTGATGGGACGGTGCGGCGGGAGATTCACTCTGAGTCTGACCCCGGGAGAGTGTGATGGGTCCACGCGGAGACAGATTCACTCTGTGTCTGACCCCGGGATTGTGTGATGGGACGGTGTGGAGGGAGATTCAGTCTGTGTCTGACCCCGGGTGTCTGTGATGGGACGAGGTGGAGGGAGATTCACTCTGTGTCTGACCTCGGGAGTGTGTGATGTGACGGTGTGGAGGAAACTTCATTATGTACCTGATCGCGGGAGCGTATGATGGGGTTGCGTGGAGGGAAATTCACTCTGTGTCTGACTCCGGGAGTGCGTGATGGGACGGTGCGGCGGGAGATTCACTCTGTGTCTGACCCTGGGAGTGTGTGAGTGAGGAGGGATACCGATTCAATGCCTGACTCCGGGACGGGCAGAGGGAGAATCACTGTTGCTTGTTTCTGAATTCCAGGCGATGCTTGTTCCAAGGACTGGATCAGAAATGAAGACCGGCTTTATTTTCTATCCCCGTTTGCAATTCTCTACGGTGAGGCGAAGCAGCATTGTTGTAACTCAAAATCAATTCTTCTTGAAATAAATTCAGCAGAGGTAGAGATATGTTTCTGATCGACGGAAGGTATATATATATATATATATATATATATATATATATGTGTGTGTGTGTGTGTGTGTATGTTTATATACACCAGAGTGAATCTCGTTTCACATTCTCCCATCACACACTACTGCCGGGATCATGCACAGAGTGAAGCTCCCTTCACACCGTCCCATCACACACTCCCGGGATCATGCACAGAGTGAAGCTCCCTCCACACCGTCCCATCACACACTCCCGGGGTCAGGCACAGAGTGAATCTCCCTCCTTACAGTCCCATCACACACTCCCGGGGTCAGACACAGAGTGAAGCTCTCTCCACACCGTCCCATCACACACTCCCGGGGTCAGACACAGAGTGAATCTCCCTCCACACCGTCACATCACACACTCCCGTGGTCAGACACAGAGTGAATCTCCCTCCACACCGTCCCATCACATGTTCCCGGGGTCAGACACTGAGTAAGGCTTCATGCATCTTGCCATCTCATTCTCCTGGAGTGAGATACAGAGATAACTCCTTCTGCACTAGCCCTTCAACTCTCCCTGGGTCAGACATAACGTGGCACACCTGAAATTCAATCATTCATGATACTACTTTAATTTCACAGAATTTTGTTAACAAATTTGTCCAGGACCAAGGCAGTGCATTCTGGATTGGAAAATGCAAAGATGGGTGAGATTTGGGGTCTTGCATGTTCCTGAGAATAAAATGAGTCGTGAGATTGATACAGGTTGCGAGAGTCGAGTGGGCGGTAGGTTTAGTTTGCGGTCTGGCACAGGCTGCGGGAACGTTTGGGGACTATGGTGCTCTTTTGGGAACTGACCAACGTTGTTTGAGAGTGTGAAGGAGTGGCAGTATGTTGGGGTCTGTCACATGTCCGTGGGGAGAGATGAGGGAGGGGTGTACTTTGGGTTCAGACACAGATCTGTGGGGAGAGAATGGTTCAGTGGGAGTACTCTGGGCACAAAGTCACGTCCGTGGAGTGCATGGGACGTGGGAGATGTTTTGATGATTGACACAGGTCGCTAAGAAGAGGGTTGAGCAGTGGGATTATTTCGGGGACTTCGGGTGCTGTGGGGAGAGAGTCAGCCAGTGGGTGTACCTTGGACTGACACTGATCGGTGGGGTGGAAGTGGTGAGTGTGAGTACTTAGACAGATAACACAGTTCTGTGGGGAGACATTAAAGACGTGGGTACATTTTGAGGACTGACATTGGGCTTTGGGGGACACTGGCGCTACAGGAATATTTTGGGGACTGACACGGAGCTGTGAGGCGAATGTTGGGTACTGTTATTATTCTGGTCTCTGAAACCGATCTGTGGGGAGATAGTGAGGGAAGGGATTACTTTGGGGTCTGACGCAGGGCTGCAGAGAGAGAGAGAGTGGGTCAGTTTGAGTATTCCGGTTACTGTAAGGGGGGATGTGGGAGATTTTGGGGTGCCACAGGCCAATGATGAGGGAGGGCGTCTGTGATGTAGGGGATTGACACACAGCTGCCAGCTGGAGGTGCATTGAAATTCTTTACCCCTCCCTGATAGGAAAATGGCCACGAATGTCGTATACCAGATGAAAGCTTGAGGCTTCGAATGCGGTACATGTGAATGGTTCGGCGAGTTTGAGATTTGCACTGAGTTTCGTCAGCGCTTCATCTGTGAGAAGTCTGCACATTTATGCCCAGGGATTTCTGACCAGATCCAGATTCTCTGTCAACAGGCAGTGGGTCCGACTTGAAACAAATGATAACGCGCTCTTTCTAACCCATTTCCTTCTCTGACTCACATTAACCCACCCGCTCTGCCCCTTACCCTTACCCTGTTTTCCTCTTTCCCTCTATCGCAATCTTACCATCTCACCCTCTCTTTACCCTCGTCCCGATAAACTCTCTCTCTCATCCCTCTCCACTCTCGGCTCCTCCATTTCATTTGCATTTTTCTACCCCCCCCCCACCACGACTCTCGCCTCCCTTCCTCCCAACTCTTCCCCCTTCTATCCCGGTCTCTCCCTCGATTCTCTATTCCCCCTCTACACACTCTCCGCATTCCTCTTGTTCCCTTGACTCTACACCACTCGCTCTCCCGCTTCTGTCTTCAGCTACTCTCACCTTACTCATATTCGTCAATGTTCTCGTACCCGCGCCCTGGGGAAATAGAGTGCATGCATTCGCCTTAGCCGTGCCCCTTGTAGTTTTATACACCTCTATGAGGTCACTGAAAGAAGTCTCAGAATTCCCATCCTCGCTCCATTACTGAGTTCCCTCCTGTCCCGGCAGCATCCTTGGAAATCTCCCTCTGCAATCTTTCCAGTTCGTTGAGATTTTTCTTGGAGCAAGGCAAGCAGAACTGAACTCCATACTCCAAGTGCGGCCTGACCGACGTCATCTGCAACTGCAACGTGACCTCCGACTCCCGGACTCAGTGTCCTGACTGATGAAGTCCAGCGTGACAAATGTCCTGTCCACCTGTATCGCATCTTTTCTACCGGATTCACGGTCTGTTTTATTATCTGTGACTTAGACCACCTGAGATTTGTTATTTCGAAGGATCAGTAGCGCGCAAATATGTAAAATTAATGTCAAATGCAAAAAGCTAATAAATGCCGCAAAAATGTGGAGGTGGTGCTGATGCGTTCAATAATATTCTGGCGGAGGGGAAGAAGGTGTTCCTGGTTCATTGAGTTTTCAGTCTCCTGTTCGTTGTCAACCCTCCTTCCCAGCCGACCATCCCCGTCACCGTCATCCATGACATCCCCTACAGCCCTCCCCGTTTACCCCACCTCCATCTACTTCTACAAACCCTGTCTAAATCACCCCTCCATCCCCTACACTCCGTGCCGACTCCATTATCTCCTCCTTCCCCAAATCCTCTCCCCGTCTCCCTGACGCGCTCCATCCCCTGCAGGTCCACCACGATTCTATTAATCCTCTTCCAGCTCGACCCGTTTCCCTCTCTCTCAGTTTATATGGATATTTGTGGAGTAAGGGGGAGAAGTAACCTCTGTTGTTTCTCCATCCAGCCCCCTTCCTCCGGATATCGATCTCTCGCTTCTGAGCCTCTGCAATGTGCTGTGTGAACAGGCCGATCGTTTGGATCGATAACAATTCATCCCAGTGACCGCTATCTCACCACCATATACGTGCTCCCGACAAAACCAACCCTTCTTCCAATTCCATCCTGTTCCCTGCACACTTCCGGAACAGAAACGCATACACATTCTACGAGCCGGCACACAATTCAAGACTTCAGGATCGGCAGAGTTTTGGGGATTGGTGAGAGGGAACCTTCGGAACATCGTAGTTTCTGAAGGGACCCGGGGCAGTGAGCTTCAATTTGTGCCTGAACCCGGTTGTGTGCGCTAGGACGGTCCGGAGAAAGCGTCACCCAGTGTCTAAATTCAGGAGAGTGTGATGCGACTGTGTGGAGGGAGTGACACTCTGTGCCTGTCCCCGGAAGTGAGTGTGGAGGGAGCTTCACTGTGTCAGACCCCGGAAGTGTATGATGAGACGGTGTGGATGGAGATCCAGTCTGTGTCTGAACCTAGACGTGTTGAATGGGATAGTGTGGAGAGATTTTCACTGTGTGTGTGTGTGCGTGTGTGTGTGTGTGTGTGTGTGTGTGTGTGTGTGTGTGTGTGTGTGTGTGTGTGTGTGTGTGTGTGTGTGTGTGTGTGTGAGTGATGAGCCAGAATAGAGGGATAGAGCAGCGGGAAATTGGTTTTGAGCGGAAATAAGAAGGTTTCTATCTTTGACTCTTCAAGGAGGAAGCTTGGGTGAGAGAAGACACAGAACTGTTGGTGGATTTGTTTACTGATTAATTATTGTTTCTTTCTTTATATTCGCAAGGTCAGAGCAGTAGCAATGTCTGGCCGGACAGTTGAATACTCCTTTGCGAGATGTGGGAAGGCAGGGAGTCCTCAAGAGCTCCTGACAACTTCACTTGTAGGAAGGCCATCCAGATGCGCCTTCTAACACACTGTGTTACAGAGTTGGATCTGAAACTGGATGAACTCGGGATCATTCGGAAAGCCGGGGGGGTGATAGGGAAGACATACAGAGATGTATTTGCACCTGATGTGTAGGATACAGGAAACTGCGTGAGAGCCAGGAAGGCAAAAGGTGTTAAAAGCCAGAGTCAGTGCAGAGACCCATTGTGGACAACCCGCTCAATAACAGGTAGACCACTCTGGATACTTCTGGATGGGAGGAGATAGGTGCAAATTACCAAGCCGGGGAAAGTCTCACCGGTCAGGTGTCTGGCACTGACTGTGGTTCTGTGTCTTAGAAATGAATAGACTGAGATATGGTGAGCTGTATTGATAGGGTTGTCTTTGTTGGGGGAGTCGAAATAAAAACTACTGTGGACGAGAACGAGATTCCTCGATGGAATGCTGGCGTTATCGTAAGGGAGCCAGATCCACAAACTTGTGTATGTGCAGGTGTGCCCAAAATTAGAAAGTACATTCAGCCTAAAATGTGGCTAAAATGTTAGGATTGGAACGAGCTGTTCAGATATGTGAATCACTGGGATCTCTTCCTCGGAAGGTGCGCCGTCTATAGTTGAGACGGTTTCATTTCATTTCAATTCAATTCATTTTAAGCTTAATTGCAATTTCAGCACACATTACCGCCAGGGCCAAGCTACTAAACAAAATACCAACTGTCACACGAGGCACACAGCACATATAATATGTATAAAATAGAAAGATTAGAAGCATATATGAAAGACTTTAACGCTTTATGTACACGGCCGCACAAGCGTGCATTTACATATATAAACAGTTTCTGGTTCCAGGCGCATTAAAAACCACCGAAATCTACAAACTACAACAACCGAGCTTGCCAAGCGAACGCTGGGAGACAGCACAGAGCCCTGCCCGGAGGCCGCACCACACCGCCCCTCGTTGTGAAGCTCCTTCATTTCCTCCGCCATCTGGCAACCTGTCAGTTTACACCTGAACCGGAGTGAATCTAATATCCCAGCGGGAAGGTTTGCCATTAAAAAAAAGTGTCGTTGTGTTGTTTAAGATCGAGTTGCAGGGGGATGATAACCAGAATGATTGTACAGATAGTGGAATCATTGTTGGACGATGTTGTTAAGACCTCAGACAAAGTCAGGAAGCAACAAGGCTGAGCCCGTTGAGACTCATGTTCTGAGCTGCCTCCGATTCAATGTAGGAAGTATTGAACGAAAGGCAGATGAGCTCAGTGTAGGGGCCAACGACTGGAAACATGATGGTTTAGCCATTTGTAAGATTTTGTAGCAGGAGGGGCAAGTCTGTTATCTCACCCTTCCAGTTTACCACTGTTTTGGTTGTTCTAATGTATATGTAGTTTAGGCTGAGGCGAGTTTTTCGAGGTGAACTGAGGAATAAGAGAGGTATGAACTCCTGATTATCGACCACCGGGAGTCTTACCAGCAAAGATACAAGTATCCGTTGGAGTCTGTTGCGATTTTCAAAACAGTGTTTATTAGTCAAATATACAAATCAATATCAACAATGCAAACATACAGATAATCCACGTTAGCAATACTATACCTAAAAGTGTGGGTATAATAACAATCAAGCTCATTCGTCGTCGAGGGGATAATTCATTAACATGGGAAAGTATAAATGTCAGTTCAGTTCATGAAGCCTGAGGTAGTTGTTGGTTCTTTTGTTGTAACCGTTGGAGGGAAAGATCGAGAGAGAGATGGAGAGAGAGAGAGAGAGAGAGAGAGAGAGAGAGAGAGAGAGAGAGAGAGAGAGAGAGAGAGAGAGAGAGAGAGAGAGAGCGATCAAAAGGTTGAGCCACAGTCATTCAAAGCTTCTTTTATTTTCTGATCCGTCGATATGTTGTTGCGGCCATTCAGGCCTCTGTCCTTTAGCTAGACCGTTCTTCAATGGTGTACTCGTCACCTAGGCAAGGGTGGACACACAACCAAGCCCCCACCGACCTCGCTATAAACACTGTTTGTTAAAATTGACCGATTCTTCGTTCGGTCTCCTATGCCCCTCACTTTTTTTGTGGGTTCCAACATTTAAGCAGTGCTCACTAGTGTGTCTCCTGGTGTGTCTGAGGGGTGTCTCCCCAGACCTCACTTTTGTTCCTACTCACGGGGTCTCAGGTGTCAATCAGTTTTGAAAGGCTCAGTGCATCAAACCAGCCCACTCCGGCTGTCCACTGAGGAATTTTAATGAACAGAATAGGACCAAGTAGACAGCCCTCTCCAAAAGACATAACAGTAAATCAATGGCTTGTCTCCCCCCTCTTATCAGCAGCAGATGATTCAATTTGTTTTCCTCTTATCTGTGTGTCTCTCTCATTCTCTCTCATGAGCAGCGTGGTAACAGTAACGGTTTGTGATTCTCCCAAGCGGGAGACATGGGCAACTCTGCACCCTTCTGCCCATCAGAGCAGTTCATCCTTGGTAACATGGGCACAAGCAGTGTGGACAGTCGGCATTTCTTTCTCTGAGGAGGACCTTTAAAAGGCCAGAGGGCATATAGTTCATTAGAAAGGAAGAACAGTAACTCAATATTTCGTTCTTGCACTGTTTCTGCAGTGTGTAACTTCGTGGATGTTCTGTATATTTTCCCGACTCTGCTGCTGTAAAGACACACTTTAGTCAGATAGTGATGTTAAACCTGACTCAGAATGTTCAGAGAAGATGTGCGTTCAAGTCAAGTCAAGTCAAGTCACCTTTATTGTCATTTCGACCATAACTGATGGTACAGTGTACAGTAAAAACGAGACAGCGTTTTTCAGGACCATGGTGTTACAAGACACAGCACAAAAACTAGACTGAACTACGTAAAAAAAAAACAGCGCAGAGAAAGCTACTCTAGACTACACACCTACCCAGGACTGCATAATGTGAACAAAAAAACAGTGCAGGCATTACAATAAATAATAAACAGGACAATAGGGCAGTAAGGTGTCAGTCCAGGCTCTGGGCATTGAGGAGCCTGATAGTTTGGGGGAAGAAACTGTTACATAGTCTAGTCGTGAGAGCCCGAATGCTTCGGAGCATTTACCCAGAAGGCAGGAGGGAGAAGAGATTGTTACAAGTTTTGATTTGTATACTCATCGTGGTGGGCACAGTGAATGAATGCAAGTGGCGGTGGAGGATGCAGATGTGATAGAGGTTATTAGATACCAGATGAATGTGTGGAGAATGGAGTTATGCAGACCTAGCTCAGGTTGAAAGGATTGATTTGACAAGGCATACAATGAGCATGTCCATAGGTTCAGAAAAGCACATTGAGCAGCAGGGCCTGATTTCCTGCTGTACCATTCTATGTTGTTGAGACCACGTCTGGAAAACTGTGAGCATCTCTGGTCGGCCGCCTCTGGAAGGACTTGATTCACCTAAAAGCCGGAGTAAGAATTCACGGCTTTCGTTGCGGGGACTGGAGGCGATGCAACACCAATTCTTCTCTCCGTCGCCACAGGCCCCGCTGTAACGATGCAATCGTGGGATAATGAAAAGGGTGTCCAACATAGAATATATCGCATAGAAATCTACGGAAAATCAATGACCCTTCGGCCCACAATGTTGTACCATCCATGTAACCTGTTCTGGAATCTGCCTAAAATTCCATACCTCATAGCCGTCATTTTTTATCTAAATTCTACTTACCTGTCGAAAAGAACCTTAAAAGTCCCTAATTATTCCGCCTCCATCACTGTGCCCGCAGTCTATTGCACGGACCCACCAAACTCTGTGTAAATAAACTTAACCCTGACATCCTCCCACACCCCGCCCCCGGACTTACTGCCAATTGTTGTGTCATTAGTAAACGTACTAACACACCCCTCTACTTCCTCTTCCAGGTCATTTACAAAAATCACAATAAGGAGAGATCCCAGAACAGATCTCCGCGGATCACCACTGGTCACTATATCCCATGCAGAATACAAACCATCTATAACCACCCTTTGCCTTTTGTGGGCAAGCTAATTCAAGGTAAACATGGCACGTCTCATTGGATCCCATGCCTCCTTAATTTCTGAATGAGCCTCGCGTGGGGGACATTATCAAAAGCCATACTGAAATCCACGTATACTACCTCCATTGCCCTAACTTCATCAATGAATGTAGTTTCATTGTCTGATAATTCTATCAGGTCTGTAATGCACGACATGTCCTTGAAAAAGTCATGCTGACTACCGCTAATCTGATTATGCCACACCAAAGACTCACGAGTCCTGACTCCCAGGATCTTCTCCAACAACCTGCCCACGTCACTAGTCAATAATTTAATGGGTTATCCCTAATCCCTTTCTTGAACAAGAAACAACATTTGCGACTTTCCCTTCTTCCAGTACTTACTTCCACCCAAGTGATGATGCAAAGATCATTATCAGAGACTCAGCAATCTCTTCCATCGTTTCCCACCACAGGAGGCTGTCTCGGTGAATTATCTAACTTAATACCTTTCAAAACCCTGAACACTCCCTTTGTCTCAATCTCATTAAGTACCTCTGCTACCTCCTCCGATTCCATGCACACGCTTCCACTACTGACCCTCACTGTTCCTATTCTGACACGGCTCCACTTCTTGCTCTTCACATACTTTACCATGTGGTTTTCCTTAATCCACCTCACCAAGACCTTCATAGTTTCCAAACTCTCCTAATTTTATTCTTCAGTTCCTTCCTGGCAAGCTTGTAATTACCTGGAACTCTGTAAGTATCCAGCTTTTTATTTGAACCTGTCGCGTTTTCGTGTCTTCGAATCCAGATTCTTCACATCTCTTGCACACCATGGTTCTTTTACCTTCCATTCATTCCCTGCCTCGATGGAACATGCAAATGCAGAACGCCGTGCTTCTGTCCCCTGCTCTATCTCTGCCGTGCATTTCCCTGAGAACGTCTGTTCCCGATCTGTGCTTCCAAGTTCCTGCATATTAGCATTTTAAATGCCACAAATTATTCATAACACTAACGTTACATTGTTTATCCCCATGAGTTTAATTGAGTTTAGATTAACCAGTTTGATAAATTCTAAGGATTCCTTTTGGCCTGAGAGTGTAGTAGTTCATAAACATATTAAGGAAAACTAGTATGGTATATCAACCACTGTTTACATGTGGGTCAAACGATACTTTAATTAGCATTGTCGGTGTGCTATTAGTGCCTGAATTACAGGTATGATACAGAAACAGTATACAGAGCAGTATTGGTTTCCCACATATTCGCCTGACAGTAGGTGGGTGATATTTTTACATGTGGAGTTGTAATTTGTTCAGATTACTATTCTGATTTGATGAGTCTTAAAACAGGTCTTTCTGCTGGAGGTCAGATTTACTGTTATAAAATCATTAATTGTAATTCCACATACAACGTATTGATTTACATGTCATCTTCTGCAAGATCGTAGCTCACAGCGGCGTTGGGCGGAAGGAGCGAGTTGACGATTTTGCTGAAAAACAGTTAAGAGTCAACTCTGGATATGGACCTTCCACTTAGAAATCAGAAGCTGAGGAATTGCGGGGTTAACAATTGTGGGCTTTTTCCATGACTTCTGGCATAATGGGAACAAGGGCGCTTAACAAATGGTTAACATATCATACTAATTTACTGAATGTATTACAGAATACGTAAAAGTGTTATGTTGATGTGAAAAGGAGGCTAAACAAGAAGGGAAGGAATTACATAGACGTGACATAGACTTGGCCAAACATTGCTTAATTATTCCTTGTGTCATGTTGGGAGACATCATTCTGGGTCGTGTAGATTTTGTCATAATGAAAAAGTTACACACATACTATTTTAGAGTGAGGCATATCAGATAGAAAGAAATCAGATTCACGATTCAATACAATTTTTAAGGTTAATAGTTTTAATTTAAAAACGTTCCGAATTTGTGGGAGGGATTTTAATTTATTTCACAACATTTTGTTCCATTGACTATAATCTATTGGGTTTTTGGGTTAATTTATCATTCACCAGGAAAGAAAATAAGCAGCGAAGGTTTTATTTACAAATTTCCAGCACCGTATGACAGTCCAGTTGGTGGCACGAAAGCGCATTTAGGTTAGACTGTCCACCGCTCCTTATTCAAATCCCGCCCTGACCTCTTTGTCGTTAACTACTCATCCAAGGGGAAGGCCGAACCTGGTTTGATTGATATTCGAATAGACAAACAGTACCTGAAGAGTGCGGCAAGGTCGGACTGAGATTGATGGACGTGAATGGGAACAGATCGACATATTCACATACCAATGGATGGTCGGCTTTCCGGAATAGTTCTTTGACAGAAATCTGGTGGGGCCACGGGGGTTCAGGATCGGCAAGACAGTGGTTTTCCGCCAAAACCTATCCACACTCCCTTCCCCCCCCCCCCCTACACACACACACAAACACACACACACACACACACACACACACACACACACACACACACACACACACACACACACACACACACACACACCCACGCGCGCGCGCGCACGCGCACACACACTATTGTCACGGAGAAGTCAGTCGATGAGGCAACCCGGCCGGGAATTATAACTGAGGGTGAAATTGATATGCTGGAGCCCGGAATGGAGACACTTCGGCCGCCTCTGGATTGTACTCAGGACCTGGATTCATTAATGAGCTGAAGCACCCAGGTGACCGGATACGTCACGGCACTGATCACGTGCTCCCTGAATTTCGACTGTGTGACCATGTAAATAATGGTGTTGGTGCTGCTGCTGAGATCCCTCAGGAAACCGCCGACGTAGTGAAAGATCCATTCAGAATCATTGAAATCAAATCCTTTTCCTGAAACCTGATAATATATGACATTTAACGTGTGCGTCATCCACAGGAGGATGAAGCTGCCGGAGAGGGTGAAGAGTAAAACCACAGACCTCCTCCTGCTCTCCATCTCCGGGTCACTGCGACTCTCCCTCTTGCTCTCACCCTTCAGCCCCTTACGGACCCGACTGGCCACTAAAATGTGCCTGACTGTCAGAGCGTTGAGCAGCAGGATCCCAGCATAAGGTAGGAATGGGGTTAAAAATGTATCAAACCAGTCGTATCCAACCCACCCGGGGTCAGTGAAGTAATTCTCCAATTCAACACAGAGCCACGGTATATTGTCGATGATCATCAGGTGTTGCAACGTGAAATATCGCAGAAGGTTTTTCAGACAGAACAGTACGCCGGTTGTTGTTAGAACCACAGCCGCAGTTTGCCCGGTGCAATATTTCGTTTTCAGCTTCGTGCAGCAAATAATGACAAACCGATCAAAGGTGAAAGCGACGGTGAACCAGACAGAGCAGTCAGAGGCTGTGAATCTCAGTACATGGATAACACTGCACACAGGGGTGATGTCCAGGAAATTCACCGGGAAGTAATACACATTCAATTGAAACAATATGACCTCGGTGTCAATAGTCAGTAGATCCGCCGTTGCCATGGCAACCAGGTAGCGGGTGGTGCAGGTGGAGAGGCCGCACTTCCCCCGGGAAAGGATTACGATTGTCAGAAAATTCACTTGACAGAGAGAGAGAGAAGGAAAAGAACATCACCCAGAACATTTTCTCGGGGACGCAACACGGGATCGAGATTCAGCTGAAGATCCGGGGCTCGAGATTGTAAAATATGGAAATCAGACACGGGTTACAGTGACCCCTGACCTGCCTTTTTTTCAATTTGGATGTAGGACGAGCTGAGGAATCGGCGGCGAGAACACCGAGCGGCATGAACAGCAATGATCTGTGGTCTCCCGAGTCCAGTCGGTGAAGGGGCTGATTTAACTGATTTCACTGATTTAACCGTGACTGACCGCGCCTCTGGAAACTCTGCATCTGATGGGTCCAATAAAGGATCCGGAGGGGAGCCACACACACAAATTACTGGAGCAGCTGGCACGTCAGGCAGCAAGAATGGAGTTGTACAGACTCGCCGAGACCGTCCTCAGGACGAAGCCGTGCAACAATTCACGACACAAATTATTGGGGTAAAATAGGTCGTTTCCAGACAGCCGCCGAGCAGATTAGATTGGAACGTGTAGTGGTGTGTGTGTGTGTATGTGTGTGTGTGTGTGTACGTCAGAAGCCAGCTAGCAAACAGCTTTATTATTTATCCCCAGCGCGGGTCTTACACAAACACACTGGACAAGGATTGTCTGAATTTGCCCTATCTGTATAACACTCCTCACACTGTATTCCTCAATGAAATTTCCCATCGTGTTTCGAACTTCAAGTCCCCAGCCAACAGTCCCTGTAAATTTCATCAGGCCAAATTTATCTCCCTACTATTAAAGTTTTTTCCATTATTCACGAGGAAGAAAGATTGCCTCATCAAAAATATTAATATTAGCTCAAGATTGTTTGCTTTCTTATGTCTAATCATACACTAACATATACCATCCTTTCCTGGAGACGTCCGACCTGCATTAATAATAGCCCTCTTAATTCACACATAGACAACTCAACATCACTGATACTATCATTGCTCCACCTGACTGCCAACACACCAGTGCACTCACTGAGAACCTTATCCCTACACATTTAACCTCTTCGCTTAAGTTATCTTGTTTATGATTCGCGGCAAATGACACAGTCAATAACCCAACCGTCTCCATTTGAGTAGCAATCATTTTACCCTCATCAATCAATACTGAAACATCAGGTTCATTACGGACCGTACTACACATTTCCTTTAATGATTAGCCAAACTTCCCTAAGTTTAATATCCCTTCCAGAATAATCTCAATATGTCCTCCAGTAACGGCTTTTCGCAATCTTCAACAATTTCCTCAGCACAGCCTGTAGCCTTTTTATTGTTGATAAGGTCACTGGGAAAATGATACTTCTTAACTTGCCTAAACTCTTCAATTCCCTCCCTAATTTATCCTATGCACTCTTCAGTCCACCACGGTGCAGCTTTTCTCCCATGAATTCCATTTTAACAGGAATCACTTTCAATACTATTGGATGAATAATGTGACATTACATTTTATTGTTAAAATCGACATCAACCTCAACATTCAGCCCTGACAGACGCTGATCACGTAAAGCTTTAAACTCATCCCAATTTGGTTCAACAACAAAAAAAATAAAATCACGTCCGCCCGATCTGCCTCTTGTCCCTGATATAAATCTAAACAACGGCTTATAAAGACAGACAGATGTCACTTCCCAATCTTTCATCACCCATAGCGTCCAACATGCTGACGACAGCCAATATGTTCTGAACTAAAACTAAGTATCTCCGTGTATCAGAGTAATTATAAATATTGTGTTTCGTGTTGAGAGTTTCCTGAACACATATCACATCGGGAGGATTTCACAAGTCAGATATCATGTATTTTTATAGAGTATGGAACATCGCATTCCTCTGCAGTATTTTAATCCCATAATGTCGACTGGGATTCAGACACCAAACGCTTCAGAGCTTCATTTACAGCTTCCCACATAGCATCGGATATAACAAGATACTCCTCTGCAGGTTTCAAAATGCTTTCAATTTCCACAGTTTGATGTGACAACTCAGCGACAGAATTCGCCAGGTCGGTTCTAAACATTACGAAATTTATTTTATCCAGCTGTAAAGTACCGTTAATAAGAGAACTGTCATGCCGACATAGGTCCATTGATTTCACGGGCTCTTCTCCCACTGGGAAGAGAAGAAACTATCATCGTTTTGTTTAACTGTGTACAAGATCACTCTCACTGACTGACGATCATATGAACTGACCGTCGTATGAATTCATATTTGGCGACAGGCACCTCGGCCGCTGACAACTGCGGGAAAAAGTGGATCTGAGCAACGACAGGCCGCGTGCACATCTGCCCCAATCTCAGCCCAACCACTTCTGCTCCTTCGCCATTTTGGAGTTGATCGATTTGCTGCAGTCGGTAGGTCGCCAGCCCGCGGTTAGTCTCTTCGGGCGGTGTTTGTTGTGGATCAAGAACAGTGTTGAGGAGCGAACTAGGAGCAAACGCACCATCAATAACTCTCGGAGACGTGAGCTAAGGTAGGCTTTTATTGGCTGGAAGATAGCACAAGCAGCAAATGACTACCACAGAAGCAGTCAGCAGGGGGGCCGTGTCCAGACAGGTATATGTAGTTCACCACAATGACTACAACTCCCAGGCGGCTATGCGCCTCCCCAGCCCACAACCCCAGTTCAACAACTGCCGCTGAGAAAATCCAAAGACTGCCCGATTTCCCGTTATCTGGGCAATATCCTTGTATACCACCGTCCAAAACCTCCAGAACTTTTTTTTTTCTCTATAGTTTTATTGCAACACTTCAGGTGCGATTAAACTAGAGATCCATGAAAGTGCAGAGTAACTACTTCACACCAGAACTCAGCGCCGCGACTAGTAGTGACCACTACCCATCATCCTATGCAGCTACTTTCAGTGAGTTATTGTCATTGGCGCTCCGGCTCGCCGGCGAATGTTAACAGTGCCTTGTAAGATTTCCCATCCTGTCTCTCGTCCGTTCTCTTCACCTCAGATTACAAGTTAATTGAAACAATTGAGTGAACCATTTGCCGATACATTTATAAACAACAGAACGCGTTACGAGCCGGGGTTACTTGTGAGATAATGCCAGCTGTATGGGAACGAATCATGGCCAATCGTCACACCGAGTCCGCACTGACAGCAGATACACCATCGCACTGATGTTTCATTAATGAAGACCGTCTAATCTGTTCTGTCGGTTCGCAATCAGAGCAAGACATTAACGAACAATTAAACGACCTATTGTGAAGGCAAATTATATCGGTAACCACAACCTTCAGGAAAGGAGCGTCAAGACGACCAGCTTTGAGGTCACGCTCCAGCCGGAAGGACGTCAGTAGAATCGAGGAAGGTGTCGTCTCTTTAACAGAGGCTTGGTGAATTCGGGACATGTGAGAAAAATTTTATAATTCGGTACAGAAAGAATACAAATTCATGTTGAGAGAGAGAGAGAGAAAGACAGAGAGAGAGATCAGCATTTCGATACCAATTGTGGCCATTGAGGCTACGATTAATGTCTCTTTTTTTTCGCCTGTGTCTGAAACAATTCACCGAAACAGGTAAATATTGAGTTTACTCGACAGCACAACGAACCAAGGTGAGTTGTAGTGAGAGGTTTCAGAAGTATTCCTTCAGGAAGGGTAGGGTCCGTTCTTTCACCACTTTCAACAATGGGAAGTGCGTGTTGAATCAAATGAAACATTTCAGTGGAATGTTCAGCTTGAGAGACGCCTAGTCACCCGGGCACTGCCAGCATTAAAACTCACGAGTGCTCCAGGTGAGGCTCGAACACAGCCTCGCCATTTCTCCGCCGCGTACTGACATGTAAGTACCTCGCGCTAACCGATTGCGCCACTGGAGCCCAGTGCTGCAAATGCGTGTTTTTACATATGGAAAGAAAATTTAGAAGCCTTTTACAGATATCATAGAACATAGAACCTAAAAATATACAGCACGTGAAAAGGCCATTCGGCCCACTATGTATTGCCATACCAGACAAAAAGTAAATCAAAGGCACTCAAACTATAATCCCTCCATCCTACCATGTCCATATCCCTCGATCGTCCTTACATTCAAGTGCATATCGAATCAGCAAATGTGCACATCAAATACCACCTATAAATTTCCTGATATTGCAAGTATTGCTGGTCGAATCTCAGATGGAGACGAGAGAGCGAACAGGGGCGAGATACGCCAATGTGTGGTGTCACAGCAACAACCTTGCACTGAACGTCAGAGAGAGGAAAACAGATTATTGTGGACTTCAGGAAGGATGGAGATACCGATCCTCATCGGGGGGACGGGGGGGAATCAAAAGTGCAGAGAAGAAGCAGTTTCCAGTTCATGGGTGTTAAGATCTCTGCGGACATAACCTTGTGCCAGCATATCGATGCGGTTATAATGAAGACAAGACAGCGGCTATACAGTACTTCCGTACAATGTCCTCTGTATGTTACTCAAAAGGGCTTCTTTGGTTGGTTAAGAGTGCGAATGCTTCTTTGTCTGATAAGCGTTTCTCTCGCAGTTGTTTAGCTTTAGACTTCCTGCCGTGGGGATTGTATTCATTTGTTATTCATTTGTTCATTGCTAACCAATGAGGCTGGGAGCTTGGGGGAGGAGTGTCCCGGGTTTTCAGGAGAGGAGGGAAGGGGACGCCGAGGAAGGCGGACGTGCGCTGCACTGCTTGGTTGAACAGCGGGGTGGTCCCAGGACGTGGAGGTCGGAGAAAAGTGACGAGGGGCCGAACGATGTGCACGAAACTGACTGAACTTTGATGTTGGCGCCTTTTACTTTTTCTTTTCTTTCATATATATATCTAATGGTTCCAGTAAGCGAGGGGCGAGTTTCTTAGGCTCGTTTTTGAGAGGGATGTCTTTGGATGAAAGCCACACCAACTGCCCAGGTCGATACTCAGGCGCAGGAGTCTGGGGATTGCGCAGATTTATATGGATGCTTTCGAAATTCTGAGATCTCACAGAGTTTTGGTGTCTGCGGATTTGAGGTTCCCAGCGGGTTTGATGCACACGTGGATTTTGGGTACGCTCTTTCTTGAGGATGTGTGCGTATCTGGGGTACACATGGGTTTGAGATGCCCATGAGATTTTTCCGAGCAGTTCGAAACAGTTGAGAAAATGGCAGCCTCGACATCAACAATCCGCACTCAAAACATTCGTGTACAAATCTTGATCCGCCAACACACCCAGATCAATGTGTATCCCCAAATACGTTTGCACGGCCATATTTGAGACTAAATTTCGAGTGATGTCTAAGTTTCTTCCTGAAATCTCACCGGCGGTTGTTTTTTTCGACTTCTCTTAAATTGCACTAATTTCTAAAAGCGCGGCGCAGTACCTTTAAAAGTAAGTTTTAAAATGTTGCAGTATTGATTAAGAATTAGACCAATAGTCTGTAAAGTTGCCCAGCGCTCCGAATATCGGAATTTACTTTAGCAGAGGCTTTGCTTCGATAAATCAAAACAGCCCGCCGTGAATCCACAAAACACGTGCACATCACCAAATCAGTGCGCAATCCAAACACACTGACACACCACATAGATAATAGACAATTCCAAAGCAGAATTCATGTCCAACAGTTCAGAATATGGCTATTCCATAAAATTCGCACCACCCGAAAATATGATTTTAACTGTTGATTGGTAAACAAACAGCCCCCGGAATATGCGAACAGCACAACATCTAATTACGTCTCCGTAATTGACTACAGACCCCTAAATTGGCGCGTATCGCCAAATCCTTGTGCGTATTTGCCCCCAAACCCTAAATCTACTCACACCCAAATTCAGCGCTCACCACATATATTTGTGGATTCAATTTTAAATCCGTGCGTATTCCCAAATCCAAGTTCACACCATAGCAGTGTGCACCCCTTATTCTCCGAAAATGCCCAATATCTGCACGACCCAATTCAGTGCGCACACCAAAACCGCTGACATCCTGACATGAAGTTTAGAATCCTTTCAAGAATTCATTCCTCGACATTAAAATCCGCACACAGCCCAAAGTTAATGTGCAACTTCAAATGCGCCAACAAGCCTAAATCTTTATCTCACCCCAAATCCGTGATTACATGTACACTGTCCCAAATCCATGTACACCTCAAATACGGGCTCCATCAACTAGGAACGCACCCTAAAATTCATTTGAATATCATACCCGCGGAGAAAACCACTTGCACATTAGATTATCCCAGAGGAAGTATCATTTAGAATAATTCACGTCAAATTTCAAATTAAATTCATTATTCACGTGATCGAAATGAAACAACTTTGAGATTCGGCACACTTTCAAACCGCAGGCACCGCAAATACGTGAGAAATCCCCACAACTTCAAAACCGCACTAATTAGATTATCTCAAAAGAAAAAAAAACAGACAAAATCTGTGTACAACGAGCCCCACAAATGAATGTGAAGGTTTCAGCGTGTTTGGGCTGCGCACGGTGATGCGCACCAATTTGATGATGCACGTGGATTTGGTGATGCGCACCAATTTGACGATGCACATGGATCTTGTGACGCGCACCAATTTGACGATGCACATGGATTTGGTGATGCGCACCAATTTGACGATGCACATGGATCTGGTGATGCGCACCATTTTGACGATGCACATGGATTTGGTGATGTGCACCCATTTGACGATGCACATGGATCTTGTGACGCGCACCATTTTGACGATGCACATGGATCTGGTGATGCGCACCAATTTGACGATGCACATGGATTTGGTGATGCGCACCAATTTGACGATGCACATAGATTTGGTGATGCGCACCATTTTGACGATGCACATGGATTTGGTGATGTGCACCCATTTGACGATGCACATGGATCTTGTGACGCGCACCAATTTGACGATGCACATGGATTTGGTGATGTGCACCAATTTGACGATGCACATGGATTTGGTGATGCGCACCAATTTGACGATGCACATGGATTTGGTGATGCGCACCAATTTGACGATGCACATGGATCTGGTGATGCGCACCATTTTGACGATGCACATGGATTTGGTGATGTGCACCCATTTGACGATGCACATGGATCTTGTGACGCGCACCATTTTGACGATGCACATGGATCTGGTGATGCGCACCAATTTGACGATGCACATGGATTTGGTGATGCGCACCAATTTGACGATGCACATAGATTTGGTGATGCGCACCATTTTGACGATGCACATGGATTTGGTGATGTGCACCCATTTGACGATGCACATGGATCTTGTGACGCGCACCAATTTGACGATGCACATGGATTTGGTGATGTGCACCCATTTGACGATGCACATGGATCTTGTGACGCGCACCATTTTGACGATGCACATGGATCTGGTGATGAGCACCATTTTGACGATGCACATGGATCTGGTGATGAGCACCAATTTGACGATGCACATGGATTTGGTGATGCGCACCAATTTGACGATGCACATGGATCTGGTGATGCGCACCAATTTGACGATGCACATGGATTTGGTGATGAGCACCATTTTGACGATGCACATGGATCTGGTGATGAGCACCAATTTGACGATGCACATGGATTTGGTGATGTGCACCAATTTGACGATGCACATGGATCTTGTGACGCGCACCAATTTGACGATGCACATGAACATGGTGATGTTCGCTGATTTGGGTTGCCTTTTTCAGTCGTGGGACACAGATAGATTTGCTGAGTTGACGGATCAAAAATTGCGTCCGGTTTATTAATACCGAGGCTGCCACTTTTTCCATTGTATTTTATTGATTGTTTCTCCGGGAAAATCTGATGTACCAATGGCGGAGTCCGCGGGTTTAGGGTGTGCACTGAACTTACGATTGCGCAATTTTATTTCTTGTCGATGAATATGGGTTGCACACGGTCTTGTGGTTCATGTGGATCTGGGGTTGTGCTTGGATTTAGAAGTGTTCTCTAATAAAGAGTTGCAAACTGATTTAGGGGAGTGCTCTGATGTAAGGGTGCGCACCTTTTAGGGATAGCAAATTTAGGGTAGAATCTCCACGTTTTTGTGAGTGAATATCGATTTGGTGACGTGGTGGTTTTTAACAGACAGCCATTTTCTGTTAACAATGATTATCCGTCTGGGTCTTCTAATATGCCTGTGGTACTTGAGGATGTGCGCAGATGTGGGGCTGCAGGATTACTGATCCGGATTTTAGTGTAGTCTTGAATACGGGGCTGCACACGGATTTCGGTTGATCGGTGTGTCGCCGATCTGCAAAAGGACTTTGGCGCACACATGGCTTGCTAACCACGAGACGGTCATTGATAATCCCTTATGCCTCTCGGGTATTAGAGGGTTTGGGGTGCGCACCGAATTTGGGTTTGCGCAGATTTAAGGGTGCTTCGGCATAAATGGGTGGCAACCGATTTGCGATGCGAACAGATTTACTGAAATCACCGGATTTGGGGTTTCATGCAGATTAGGTCATTTTAGGTGAGTTTCGCCGAGTACTTGTGCACAGTGGTGTGTGGATTTGGATTTTGATGGTGCTTTCTAATTGCACTAAATTGCACAAACCAGTATGGGTGCACAGGACGTCAGTATGGATTTGGTCCTCGCGATTTTTTTAAGGTGAACGCTGTCACTCTAAAGCGATCCTTCCTTTGGGAAAATCAAATGTGTACACGTGAGTATCAGCAGGTTTGGTGAGGTACACGGTCTTCGATGCTCCCGGATTTGGGGACCTGACAAATCTCACGGTTGTTTAATTGATAGATACTTTATTAATAAATACACTTCCAGTTTTCTACGCTGCTCTTGCTACGATTTTTAAGTTGGAAGTTGCTACTTTCTGAATTATTTGAAATGATTTCTCCTCTCGGATAACCTAATCTGTAAGTGGGAGGTGTTGACAGGTTCGGAGTGCGCACCCATTTGGGTGTGCATACGGATTTGGGAGTGCACGTGGATTTTGGTTGTCGGTGGAATTGGGTATAATGCCAAAATTCAAATTGCTTATTTTACAGATACTCGGATAAATAATGCACTTTAACGTTGAGCCTTGTTCTTGCTATTTTTTAAAAGTGGATTTAGCTATCTTGTGAAATGTTTGAGATGTTTCTCTGAAAAGGATAAACAATTGTACATATAGGGGCGGACTCGGAATTTGGGGTTCTCAGAGATTTTGACATGTGCGCAGCGAGTTTAGGTACACACGGATTTGGGTGTGTCGGTGTACTGGGGGGGGGGGCTTGACGAATTACAATGTTGTTTCACTTACATATACTTTACTAATAGAATTCGGAAGTTTGTTTTAGATTTTGGAATGCGAAGCAATTTTGTGAACTGTTTGACCGGACTCGTGATTTCGGATAATCCAGCGTGCATGTGGGTTTGTCGTCAGAATTGGGGTGCATGTGGATTTAGGTCGAGCTCTTACTCGGTCATGCGCACAGATTTATGGTTGAATTCGGACTTGGGAATGTGCGCAGATTTAGGCGTCTGTTGTCTAATATGGAGGTGAACAGGTCTGTGTGTGTCAAATGATCTGGAATTGCAGCTGCATTTTGAGATTCGTGCTGATTTTAACGTCGAAGCAGTCATTTCTGATCGATTTGAAATGTTTCCCTCTGAGATAATTTATAATGCATGATGGAGAATCAGTGTGTATGGAGAGAGGACTGATTTCTGGGATTACGCAGATTTAGGGCGGTGTCGGCAAATATACCCTCGCACAACAGTCTGGGGATGTGAACAGATTTAGTGATGTGTCCGACAATGTGAATGTTTACTGGTTTTGGCAAATATGTCCTCACACACTACTCTGAGGATGCGAACAGATTCAGTGATTTGGACTTGTTAGATATCTGAAGGTTGTTTCATTCAGAGATAATTTCAGAACCAATGCTCCCTGAAATTTTCATCGGTATTCTTGTAACTTTATGCTGAACTTTATCTTGTGAACTGTTCGAAGTTATTCTTCCCAAACTCATTCGATTTCGTGTGGGAAGAGTTACATTTTGACGATGGTCTGTGAGAAAGTTCAGTTCAATCCACAGAACTGAGGTGAGAGAGAGGTATTTGTAATCTGAATAAACAGGGGTCGTCGGTCTTGCCCTTCTCCTGTGAATTCTTCAAGTTAGTCAAATGTGACTCCCCTAAGGGTACCTACTTCAGTGGAAAATCTACTCACCCAGGCCAGGGTTAAACACACCGGTAGTTTGCACAGCGTGACCCTTGCACTCACTGTGACGGCCTCTGATCAATCTCACTTGATCGATCCTCAAACCACCCTCGTGTGCACTCGAAGAGTTCATCCAGTGACTCCTTCGTCACCAGTCTCTGTGAGTCTCTTCTGTTTGTCTGCCAGAAAGACAATCGACATTACACAGGCTGAACATCAGCTGTCCTTCATGTAACTCCTCCTCTCTCTCCATAGCAATTCGGGCAGCAGTTGAAGACATCTGCTTTTCCTAAAACTGTATTTCGTCTCTCTCTCTCTCTCTCTCTCTCTCTCTCTCTCTCTCTCTCTCTCTCTCTCTCTCTCTCTCTCTCTCTCTCTCTCTCTCTCTCTCACTCTCTCTCTCTCTCTCTCTCTCTCTCTTTTTTCTCTCTCTCTCTCTCTCTCGCTCTCTCTCACTCTCTCTCTCCTTAAAAGGAATGAAACTTAATGAACAATGAATGAACAAAGGGAATGAAACTTAAGATCCCATCACAGGAGGGATGTATTTCCTCACAGTGTGGTAAGTCTGTGGAATGGGTTCCACAGGCGGCTGTGGAGTCTGACTTTAGATATATTGAAGTCAGAGTTGAACAGGTTGTTGATTACTCAGACCATGAAGGGATGCGGTGGAAAGGCAGGAGACTGGGGCCGAGGGGGACCTGGGTCAGACATGATGAAATGGCGCAGCAGACTCGATGGCCTAATTCTGCTCCTCTATCTCATGGTCTGATTTTAGGTTCCCGTGTTGCCGGGTGTCAGCATCTCAGTGGATCTGTCCTGGTGGGACCAACACATTCATGCAAACACGGAGAAAGGTGTCATGTTCCCGACTGAACAGCGCCAGGCTTCCAGAAGCCGGCACGCCCATTCCCCGGAGTGTGGAGAGCTGACACTTTCCCTATAAGTGTCAGACTGACAATTATCGCTCGTCAACATTGCGTCTTGGAATGCACTGGTGAGGCCTCACTTGGAAATACTCTGGGCGGTTCCCGGTCCATTATCTACACCGGCTAGATGAGCTTGGCATTGAGAAGGGTTGAAAGGAAGGACACGGGAATGATTCCGGGATCGAAACACTTATCAGATTTGGAGCGTTTGAAGAATGAGGGGGCTATGGGAAGAGGGTTGTTGTTGAAATCGATCGAATGTTCAAAGGCTTCGATAAAGTTGATGTGGAGAGAAGATTCCCCATGGCGAGACCGGTGGACCCACATCGCAATGAAGATGCGACCTTTTAGAACTGATACTGGGAGGAATGTGTTCAGCCAGAGTATGGTAAATCTGTGAAATGAGTTACGCAGGCGGCTGTGGAATCCGACGGTGTGTGTATTGAAGTCGGAGGTTGATAGATTCTTGATTACTCAGGGCAGGACGGAATACGGTGAAAAGGCAGGAGATTGGGGATGGGGGGTGATGGACCTGATTCAGACATGATGAATTGACGCAGCAGACACGATGGCCTGTTTCTGCTCCTGTATATCGTGGTCTGACTTTTGTGGGCCTTCACAAGACAGGGGACAAGAGCCATGACGTTAGGACACACCTGGAATTTTTTTCTTTAATTCTGGTCGCCTCTTTATACGAAGAATGCATAACACATTCATGCAACACATTCAAGCAAACACGGAGAATGTGTCATGTCCCGACTGAATAGCGCCAGGCTTCCAAAAGTGTGGAGAGCCTTTAAGACTCATTATTGCTCGTCCACATTGCTTCATGGAAAGACCGTCGTTGACGTCACCGAGCTGAGCACTTAGTGCTCAACCGTAGGAAATCCATTTCGAGAACTATCCTTTGTGATATAAACTTTAGATGTCTTTACTGTCGTCCTGTTTATTTCGAGTCTGGGTTTCAGTGTATTCCAGACCATACTCTACACTTCCCATCACCACCATAGATCTCCCGTTACAGAAGGAATTACGGCTTTTGAAGTTGGAGAGGATTTGCTCTTCCATTGCAGACGAGAAAGTGATCGCTGGGAGCATTCCGGCTTGTTGCATCGCCGCCTGGTGTCGAGGCTGCAACGCACAAGGTCACAAGAGGCGTGCGAGTGGTGTAGAATCAAACAGCTCCATCACGGGCACAACCCTCCCCAGCATCGAGGACATCGTCAAGATGCGATGCCTCGACAAGGCGGCATCCATCAGCGAGGCCCCTCACCCCGGGGACAAGCTCCCTGCTCATTACTACCATCGGGAAAGAGACACAGAAGACTGGAAGCTCAAAGATCCTGGAACACCTTCTTCACCTACGCATCACACATTTGAATGAATGCCTCGACATTTTTGCGGGATTTTTGTTTTATCTTTTTGCACCTTACATTAATTTTACATACTTGTCACGTATTGATCATACAAAGATACAAAGCTCAGGGCGGATAAGTTACGGATATGCGATACAGTCCTTTGATGCTGGGAGCGGGAGGCAGGAAAGTGACGGGAAGGAAAATGGGGATGAAATATGGGGAGATGGATGGGAAGAAAAGAGAGAGAGAGAGAGAGAGAGAGAGAGAGAGAGAGAGAGAGAGAGAGAGAGAGAGAGAGAGAGAGAGAGAGAGAGAAGAGAGAGAGAGAGAGAGAGAGAGAGAGAGAGAGAGAGAGAGAGAGAGAGAGAGAGAGAGAGAGAGAGAGAGAGAGAGAGATTAGAGGTAGGAGTGTAAAGAGAGAGCGAGATGGTGAAAAAGAATGCCATAGGTAGAGAAAGGAATCTAGGGTAGGGGCAAGGGGCCGAACCGATTCGCTTGTCACAGTCGGAGAGTGAGCTGGAATTGTGGTCAGAGAATAATGTCACTTCATTTATGTCGGCTCCACGGGCTTTTGACAAAGATCCCGGATCTTTTCAGGAATATCCCGGAACAAAGGTGCAGACTTCTCACAGATGAAACGGTGCTGATCACTTTTACAATCCCAAGGCCAACGAGATTTACATTCACCGCATTCGAACTTCCCAGCGTTCACCTTGTACACGACGTTAGACGCCATTTCCCTGTGAAGGAGGGATGAACATTTTCAAAAGGGAAAACACAACTCCAGCAGACTGTGTCCTGTCTCAGTCCCAAAATACTCCCACCGATGCAATCTCTCCTCACCGACGGATATCAGTTTCCAAAATACTCCCACTGATTCAATCTCTCCTCACCGACCGGTGTCAGTCCCCACAATACTCCCAATGACTCAATCTCTCCTCACCGACCGGTGTCCGTCCCCAACATACTCCCACTGACTCAATCTCCGCTCACTGACCGGTGTCAGTCCCCAAAATACTCCCACTGACTCAATCTCTCCTCACCGACCGGTGTCAGTCCCCACAATACTCCCAATGACTCAATCTCTCCTCACCGACCGGTGTCCGTCCCCAAAATACTCCCACTGACTCAATCTTTCCTCACCAACCGATTTGAGTCTCCAGAATACTCCAACTGACCTTCTGTCTCCCAACATACGTTCCACTTTCTAAAATAGTCTCACTGACCCATTCTCCGTGACCCTGTAACAGTCCCCGAATAATCCTTTGCCCAACGCTCTACCCTCAGAGCAATTTCAGTTGCCAAAATAACCCCACGATCACACTTTCTCCCCACAGTAAACTGTCACACCCCAGCTTACTCCCAGAGCCATACCCAATCTCCACAGCCCAACGACAGTCCGCAAGATACTCCCGAAGCCCTCTTCAACCCCCAACGGAACCTTGTCAGTCCCCAAATTCAACCTGTTTTTCCAATCTCTTCACAGCCCGTTCTCTTTCCCCAAAATACTCTCACTGACACTCTCCCAAAGCCGGGTGTCTGTACCGAAAATACTTGCACTTCCCACTCTCACCCATCAGCCCTCAGTCTGTCCCCAATATGATCCCACTGTCCAACCTTCTCCCTACAGACCTGTGTCAATCACCAAAACACTCTCACTTCCCATTCTCTTCCCACTGTCCATGTCAGCCCACAGATTAAACCAACTGTCCGCTCTCTACCAAGGGCCCGTGTCGGCCACAAACTAATCGCATTGCCTAATCTCACCACACTGACCCGTGTCAGTCCCAACTTAATCGGAATACACCATTCCCTGTCCACAGTACCCCTCCCCAAATACTCCCACCGTCGCATTTTCTCCCTATTGACCTACAGACCACAGTCGCCGAAACACTCCCCTTTCCATATTCTTCATACAGACTGCGCCGGTCAACAAATCAATCACACTGCCCAGTCCCTTCCTACGGGGATACCAGGACACAAAATACTCCTACTGTCTTACCCTCTCCCATAGACCCGTTTTTGTCCCCAAAATATCCGCAGTGACCCAACTCTCCCCACTGAATCGAGGCAGCACCCAAAAGCTCCCCGTACCGCGCCTCCCCCACAGACATGTGTCTATCCCCAGAATTAATCCCACTACCCAATCCCTTTCGAAAATCAGGCCTGACCCCAAATCTCACCCCTCTTTGCATGTTCCAATCCAGTATGAAACGTCTTGGCCGCGGACACGGTTGTTAACAAAATTCTGTGAAATTAATTTGCTATCATTAATGATTGAATTCGATCTCAATGTAAGGAGCGTCACTCTGTGTCTGACCGCGGGTGTGTGAGATAGGTCGGTGTGGAGGTAGATTCACTCGGTGTCTGACCCAGGGAGTGTGTGTTGGGACGGTGTAGAGGAAGATTCAATCTGATCTGGATATATTATCTGTCCATCAGACACATACCTCTTTCTCCTCTGTATCTCTTTGAAGAAGTTTTGAATCAGCGACAGAACAGAGTTGCTTCGCCCCCTGGTAAGAACTTTCAAAGGAGGAAATGAAATAACACAGGTCTTCATTTCTGATCCAATCCTTGGAACATGTTTGCTCTGGAAATCAGAAACAAGAACAGTGAATTACTCATTACATCCGCTGAGTGTCAGATGCAGAATGAGGAACCCGCCACAGAGTCCCATCACACACACCAGGGGTCAGACACAGAGTGAAGATCCCTCCACACCTTCGCATCACAGACTCCCGGGTTCAGACGCAGAGTGAATCTCCCTCCACACCGTTGCATCAGACACTCCCGGGGTCAGACACAGAGTGAAACTTCCTCCACAGTGTCCCATCACGAAATGCCGGGGTCAGACACAGAGTGTAACTAGCTCCACATAGTCCCATCACACAGTCTCGGGGTCAGACACAGCGCGAAGCTCCCACAACACTGTTACATCACTCATTTTTGGGATTAGAGCTTCTTTGCTCGTCCTGTGAACGCAGCGTGAAGCTTCCCCTGTGGCGCCGCAATAACGCACTCCCGGGTTGAGACAGCAGGTTCCCTGACGCACTGCCAGCGTTCAGACACCAGGTGGCGGTCTCGCCGCACGTCTCAGCGCACTTTCCCGAGAACACCCTCCCCTCCCTCTCTGCCTTCTGATTAGGTGCGGGAAAATTTCTGATATTACCTCAGCATTTCTGCTGCTCAGCATTTTACAGATTTCAGTCTTGGTTTGGCTGAGATTTTCGCACTTCATTTCGCGGTCATTGAATTTGCCTCGGAGATCAGTTTGCGTTTGATGCTGATCAGACAGATCAGAGTTCAGGACGGAGAGGATGTTTTCCAGGACCAGCAATTTGTTTTCAAGGATGGAGCGCTTGCTTTCGACGACAAACAATTTGCTTATGAAGATGGAGACGTTGTTGTTGAGGGCCGAAACATTCTTGAGACAGGTCCTTGGATCCAGTCGGGAATCTCGGATTTCCTGCTTTTAAGGGTTGAGTTCAGCTCGTGGAGTTGCAGTTGATGCTGGGTCCTGTTCATGTCCTGATATTTTTTCAAAAGGCTCCGGTATTGGATGCGATCTGACACTGACGGATCTGTAACGCTGAGAGAGATGGTGAGCGGGGTGCCGGCGTCACGGTGAATCGTGTGTTGGTGCCGCAGTGAGCGGTGTGACGGTGTCACGTTGAGGGGTGTGAGTGGGAATAACAGGATCCTTTTCTGGTCGGCTGCCAGTGACTGGTTGTGTTCCGCAGGAGTCGGTGTTGTCACCGCTTATGTTTATGTTGTATAGCAATGATTTACATGATGGAATCACAATATCCAAGGACAAAGGAGCAGAAGTAGGCCGTTCGGCCCATTGAGTCTGCTCTATCACTCCACCATGAACTAAACCATTCTCTCGTCTAGTTAAATTTTCGGGCTTCTTCCCTATATCCCTTGATAAACGGACTAATTAGATACCTATCAATCTCATCGTCAAACACCTTAAATGATCGGGCATCCACAGCTGTATGTGGCAACGAATTCCACAAACCCACCACGCTCTGGCTAAAAGAAATTCTCCTCAACTCTGTTTTAAATGGGTACACTCTATTTCTAAGACGGTGGCCTCTTGTCTTGGCCTCAACCACCAAGGGAAGCAGCCTTTCCGCATCTACTCTGTCCAACCCTTTCAACATTCATTTTTTCTTGTAGATATTTCATCTACTCTGCGCCGAGTTCACGCGCCTGCGCAGTCGTGCCTCTTTTAACCCAAGTAGTTAAAAGTAATATCGTTCAACTTGACTGCCAAAGCAAACTCATGGCTTCCTGTAGCACGCCTGATTTATTTCTTAAGTATGTTCTTGCACATTTTATATTCCTCAAGCGCCTTATTTGCTCCGTTTGTCTAGACTTGTCATATATGGCTCTCTTCTTCTTTATCAGATTTCCAATATCCCTTGAAAACCAATTTTTCGTATTCTTATTCATTTTTCCTTTAACCCTGACAAGAGCATACAGACACTGCTCTCTCAAAATTTCTGCTCTGAAGGACTCCCACTTGCTAATCACATCCCTGCCAGAGAGCAACCTGACCCAATAGACTGTTTTCAGATCCTTTCTCATTTCTTCAAATTTGGCCTTTACCCAGTTTAGTACCTCAACCCGAGTACGGGATCTATATTTTTTCCATGATCAAGTTGAAACTAATGGCGTTATCATCACTGTACACAAAGTGCTTCCCTATACACACTTCCATCACTTGTCTTAACTTGTTTCAAAATGGGAGAACTGATGTTGCTTCCTCTCTCGTCATTACCTTTACATATGGATTTAGAAAACTTTCCTGAACACATTTTATAAACGCTAACACCTCTGAACCTTTAACAGAATGGGAGTGCCAATCAATATGTGGGAAATTAAAATCCCCTACTATCAAAACTTTATGTTTCCTGCAATTGTCTGCTATCGCTCTGCAGATTAGCTGCACCAGTTCTCACTGACTACTGGGTGGTCTGTAATACAACGCCATTAAGGTGGTCATACCTTTCCTGTTTCTCAGCTCTGCTCCAACATATGGCTTCGGTAGACAAGCCCTCTCAAGTCCTGCCCGAGCACTGCTGTAACATTTTCCCTCTCCAGCAATGCCATCACCCCACCCTTCATCCTTCTGCGTCTATCAAGTCTGAAACATCGGAACTCTGGAATATGAAGCTGCCTGTCCTGCCACTCCTGTTGCCAAGTTTCACTAATGTCCACAATGTCATAATTGCGTGTGTCTAATCCACGCCCTCAACTCGTCAGCCTTCCCCACAATCCTCCTCGCATTGAAATAGACCACATCCGAAGCTTAGCCACTCCTGTTGCCAAGTTTCACTAATGTCCACAATGTCATAATTGCGTGTGTCTAATCCACGCCCTCAACTCGTCAGCCTTCCCCACAATCCTCCTCGCATTGAAATAGACCCACATCCGAAGCTTAGCCACTCCTGTTGCCAAGTTTCACTAATGTCCACAATGTCATAATTGCGTGTGTCAATCCACGCCCTCAACTCGTCAGCCATCCCCACAATCCTCCTCGCATTGAAATAGACCCACATCCGAAGCTTAGCCACTCCTGTTGCCAAGTTTCACTAATGTCCACAATGTCATAATTGCGTGTGTCAATCCACGCCCTCAACTCGTCAGCCTTCCCCATAATCCTCCTCGCATTGAAATAGACCCACATCCGAAGCTTAGCCACTCCTGTTGCCAAGTTTCACTAATGTCCACAATGTCATAATTGCGTGTGTCAATCCACGCCCTCAACTCGTCAGCCATCCCCACAATCCTCCTCGCATTGAAATAGACCCACATCCGAAGCTTAGCCACTCCTGTTGCCAAGTTTCACTAATGTTCACAATGTCATAATTGCGTGTGTCAATCCACGCCCTCAACTCGTCAGCCTTCCCCACAATCCTCCTCGCATTGAAATAGACCCACATCCGAAGCTCAATGCCTCCACACACAACACGTGTATTTCTGACTTTGCGTGAACTTTTAACACCATGTATTTACACCCCCCCCCCACCCCTCCACTATCTGCTCTGTCATTCCGGTTCCCATCCTCCTGCAAATCTAGTTTACCCGCCCCCCACCTCCAATAGCTGGCAAGGTTATTGGACACTCCTGTACTTTAGTTTTAATACCTCCCTCTTGTACGTGCCACCTGCACCAGAAGAGGTCCCAATGATGCAAAAATCTGAAATTCTGCTCCCTACACCAATTCCTCAGCCACGTGTTCATCTTGCAGAGCATCCTACACTTATTCTCACGGGCACGAGACACAGGTAGCAATCCATGCAGAGAAGTTCCCAAAACACTCTCCCAAACGCATTCCAGGGATCAGACATAGAGTGAAGATCTCATAACACAGTCCCAGTACATACTTGTTGCGTTAGATATAGAGTAAATATGTTTTCACAACAGCCCATCACAAAATCTATGGGTCAGATGCATAGTGATGCTCCCTCCACTCTGCCCCATCTCACACTTCCACTCTCGGGCCCGGAGTGATGCTTCTTCCAGAAGATGCCAACACACAACACGTTCTCAGACACAGATTGGAGCACTTTCACACCGTCCGATCACACACTCCAGGTTTCAGAAAAAGAGTGATAATGCCTCTGAAGCATTCACAGAATGAAGTATCTTCCACAACATCATTTTACTTTCAATTAAAGTAAAAATGGATAGGCATATGGACCGGAAATGAATGGACGGTTATGTGCTCAGTGCAGGTTGGTGTGTTTAGGTGAGAGTAAGCGTTCGGCACGGACTAGAAGGGCCGAGACGTCCTGTTTCCGTGTTGTAATTGTAGTATGTTTATATGGTTATAACCTTTCAGAGTCTACAGAGGTCAGACTCAGCGTGACGATGGCTTCAATACACTCCCATCACACTCCCAGGGGTTTAACACATTGTGAGCTTAACACTACTAGTATAAGACACAGAGCGATGTACCCTCCGCACTCTTCCAAGACACAGTTCCTGGGACAGACACAGAGTGAATCTCCCTCCACACCGTCCCATCACACACTCCCGGGGTCAGACACAAAGTGACGCTCCCTCCACACCGTCCCATCACACACGCCCGGGGTCAGACACAGAGTGAATCTCCCTCCACAGCGTCCCATTACACACTCCCGAGGTCAGACACAGAGTGAATCTCCCTCTGCACCGTCCCAGCGCACACTCCCGGGGTCAGACACAGAGTGAATCTCTCTAAACACCGTCCCAGCACAAACTCCACATGTCAGACATAGAGTGAAGCGCTTTCCACACCGTCTCATCACACAGTCCCGCGTCAGATACAAACTGAGTCTCCCTCCAAACTGCCCCATTATACATTTCCGGGGTCTGTACAAACACCCTACACACCCTCCTATCAAGTATTCCCGTAGTAAAAATCAATATACGTTCTCACCGTTCTATCACACTCTACTGGTGACAGACATAAATTGAATCCCCCGGCACGACACCCATTACACACTCTCCGGACCCATCACAAGATTTAACTCCCTCAACACCTTCCCATCAAAAGCCTCAAGTGTCAGTTATAAAGCTCCTTCTGCCCATACTAGACATATTTCCCGAAGGACAGAGACAAATAGAATTTCAATCCACAGGTCCCGTCACACACTCCGGGGTCAGACACAGGATTTAGCCCCCTCTGCATCTTCCAATCATCCAACTCTTAGCCGGACACTGAGGGAATCTCCTTCAACAGTGTCCCATTACACAATCAAATGGACAAACATAAAGTGAAACTCCCTTATGCTGTTACGTCATATCCAGCCAAGGTCAGACAGAGAGTGAATATCTCTCTCCCTACGTCCCATCACGAGTTCAGCCTGCACGCTGATCACTGTCACATCATACGGTCTTGTGGACAGCCACAGAGTGAAGCTCCATCCACACCATCCCACCAGACACTGCCTTGGTCAGACACCATGTGAATACCTCTCTCCACGGCTCCATTACACACTCCAGCGTTGAGACACGGAAAAAAAACTTCCTCAGCACACGAGACAAATGGACATAGGCATAGAACATAGAATAGTACAGCACAGTACAGGCGCTTCGGCCCATCATGTTATCCCGACCATTAAACCCTGCCTCCCATCAACCCTCCACCTTAAATTCCTCCATATACTCATCTGGTAGTCTCTTGAATTTCACTTGTGTGAAATCCGTGCACTGCCTTACCCCAAATGTTTTTACTTCTTGATCAATTCAGCCAGCTTTCTGGCTATAAACTCAATCTACACAAGTGTGAAGTCTTTCCAATTATTAAAGAAGCACAGACATTAATACTCCGTGACCACCCTTTTAAAGTAGTGAATACTCAATTTACTTTCTTTTTCGTGAAAATTTTGCTAATCTCCTAAACTCTACAAAACAGAGTTTGTCACAATAGTCACCCTTATCTATTTCTCTGGTAGGTATTGTTTATGTTATTTAAATGTATATCCTTTCTAATTTATTATGCTTATTTCAATCTAGTCCAATGATTTTTTTTTCTAAAAATTTTTGACTCCTGAGATTCTATTATTTTGTCCTATTTATTGAAGAGTAAACGTTCTAGACTTAATAAAACTTACCCCCAAAATTCTAAAAAAAAGAAGGTGGTATGGCTTTATCTAACTTCTGTTTATTTTATTGGGCAGCTAATGTTCGCTGTCGTACTTTCTGGTCCTTTTTTCATAGCCAGTCTGATTCTTCAAAATGTGTGGCAATGGATTTGATCTCCACTGAGGATCTCTCTGTTTCTGGACTGCTTGGATCTGCAATCCCTAGTCGTTTGCCTTGAGTAATTGTTAATCCTCTTATTAGACATACTCTGAGAATATGGGCTCTAAGAATACTCTTAGAAAATGTAATGGTCTTCATGCTTTCTCCCTTTCTAGTCCTATCTTGCTTAATCATCTTTTCTTTCCTTCTATGCAAGATTTAACATTTCATAATTTGTGTGATTTTGGCATTAGGCATTTTAAAGATCTTTTCATTTATAATTGTTTCGAAACTTTCCAACAACTTTCTACAATGTTCAATCCACCTAATGTCCACTTATTTTGATACCTTCAAATTTGACATTTCCGTAATCCTTTGTTATCCAGATGCAGTGTTACAGTGACTTCTGAATCACTTCTGAATGCTGTGCAGAGCGGATCACGTTGAGGAGGGTGAAGGTGTCACGGTGTACGGTCCCTCAGTGTCACGGTAAGGAGCGTGTCGGTGTCACTGTGAGGTGTGTTTCGGAGTTGCCTTGAGAGGTTTATCAGTGACACGGTCAAGGGCAATGGCGATGTTACAGTGAGGGGTGCGGTATGGTCATTGTTACTGCCATGTGTGTGTGTCTCGGCGAAGGCCGTGTCAGTGTTGCAGTCAGGAGTGTATCTGTGTCTCGTTGAAGGTCGTGACTGTGCTACAGTAACAGCATTGTTGATGTTATGGCGAATGGCGTGTCGGTGTCAGGACGAGTCTTGATTGTGTTACGGTACAGGCCGTATTTTTATCACGGTAGGGGTGTGTCCGTGTTATGGTGAGGGGTGATAATTAGTGTTACGTCAAACAACGCGTCGGTGTCATTGTGTTGTTTTACAGTAACAATTTATTCCACTCTCTTTATTTACGGTCTGACTCCACCCGGAGCCCGTTCCATTCACCATGGATCGAGAGACCGGCCACTATCACGAGGAAGACGCCTATAACTAGGCAGAGTAGGCAGATCTGACGGACCGGTTCAGTTCCGATCTTCACTTTCGACTGTTGTTCATGTGCAACTGTGGAGAGACCAGAAGACCATGAAACCATAAGAAGTAGGTCATTCGGTTATTCAATTCTGCCCCGTCATTGAATCATGGGCTGAACCAATTATTCCGTCATCCCCACTCCAGCTGCAACTGCAAATACCCTTCGATATCCCGACTAATCAAGAAACTATCGATCTCTGCCTTAAATGCACCAAATGATTTGGCCTCCACAGCCGCTTGTAGCAACAAATTCCACAGCTTTACCAGTCTCTGACTAACTCGTAATTTAGCTGCATCTCTGTTCTAAAGGGACCATCTTCAATCCTGAAGTCGTGACCTCTTGTCCTAGTCTTCCCTATCATGGGAAATAACACCATATTTAATATATTCAGACCTTATAACATTCGGAAAGTTTCTAAAAGTTCCTGCCCCTCATTCTCCTGAACTCCAGGGAATACAGCCCAAAAGCTCCAGATTTTACATACAGTAACCCTCTCATTTCTGGAACCATTCTGGTGAATCTTCCCTGAAACCTCTCCAATGTCAGCATTTACATAAGGAGCCCCAGACGGCAGAGAATACTCCAAGTGTGGTCTCCGAGTGCCTCAACATCACATCCCTGTTCTTATATTCTGTACCTCTAGAAATCAATGGCAACATTGCACTCGCCTTCTCCACCCCCGACTCAAACTGGAGACTGACCTTCAGCACTTCTGCATTTTGAATGTTCTGTCTATCTAAACAATAGTCCGTTCGTTTATTTCTCCCACTAATGTGTATACACGTACATTTTTCCAACGTTGTATCTCGTTTATGGTAAGATACCCTAGGGTCTTTTATAGAAACATGGATAGATACGCTGCACACAGAAATAGGGTGTTTTCAGAGACACCAGGGCGGGTACATGGAACTTAGCAAAATAGAGGGCTAACGGGAAGTCTAGTAATTTCTATGGTAGGGGCATGTTCGGCACAATTTGTTGGCAGAAGGGACTGTGTTGTGCTGCAGGTTTTCCATGTTGGCAGACGGTGTCCTGTGGTGTTCCACAGGGTCTTGATGTGACCGATTACTTTTCTATTATGTCAAAGACTTGGATGAATGAATTAATACGCTGGTTGCAGTTTGCAGACGACATGAAGATTGCTGGAAGCTTTGAGCCATGAAGGAGTCTGTAGGAGGACGGGAGTTACAGGTAGACAGGGCGGTGAAGAAGGCGTTTGGCACGTTAGCCTTCATCAGTCAGGACACTGAGTACGGGAGTCGGGAGGTCACATCCCAGTTGTACAAGACGCCGGCGAGGAGGCACTCGGATTTCGGTGCTCAGTCTTGGTTCGCCCTGCTGTGGGAAAGATGCCACTCAGCTGGAAAGAGTGCAGAGGGAGATTAACCATGATGTTGCCCGAGCTCGAAGGATTGAGTTACGAAGTGGTGTCAGGCATTTCAGGACTTGATTCCTTGGATCTTAAGAGTGACCTCACAGAGGGGCTTTGACCTTGGAGTGTACGGGTGACCTCACAGCTGTGTACAAAGCCAAGAGGGTCACATCCAGTACAATCACGGACGAGAGTGTACACGGCGAAGGTGAGAAAGAGAAGAAATTTAATTAGGTACCCTGGTGACGACTTTTTGTATCCAAATGATGGTCGGTATGTGGAATGAGATGCCAGAAAAGTGGCTGAAGGAGAGAAATTTGAAATACTTTAAAATACACACACTTCATCATATCCACAGTGGCGTCATAATTGTGAACTCTGACCTGTTTGGGCATTGGTTAGCAGCTCACGCGGTCTCGCGGCAATGGGAGGATCCTGATCCTTATCGATGACGGGCCCGTCGTTCGGAACGTTCACATCTTCGTAGATGGAGCTCAAACCACCTGGGACGCAGAGCGAGGGAGAATGAAAGAGAAGGTAATAGAAAGAGGAGTGAGGACAGAGAAAGAGAGCAGAGACAGCGAAGAGAGAGCAGGGAGAGTGCGGGTTAAGTATAGGAGGGAAACGATGAGAGCCAGAGAGAAAGAAGGTGCGGGATCGGGGGAAGACAGGGTTGAGAGAGGATGAGAGAGGGATGGAAAAGAGAAGACTGTGGTAAGCGATAGAGGCAATGAGCGGTAATGTAGGAGAGAGAGAATTAGAATAAGAATGGCTGGGGAGACGGAGAGAGTGGCAGAGAAAGAGAGAGTGGAGATAGAGGGTAAGAGTGAGGGTGGAGGGAGACTGACGTGAGAGAGCAAAGAGAGTGGAGGGAGATAGGAGAGTGATGGCAGGAGAAATGTGGGAGACCGAGAGGGTAAGGGACAGTGGATGAGAGAGCGGAGGTAGAGGGTATAAGTGAGTCGAGATACGAGAGAAAGCGAGGAGGGCGGAAGGAGATAGGAGAGTGAGGGTAAGAGAGAAAAGTGGGAGACCGAGAGGGTAAGAAACAGAGGAAGAGAGAGAGATTGGGAGAGAGGGGAAGGTATATGGGAAAGACTGAGCGAGAGGGGAAGGTATAGGGGAAAGACTGAGCGAGAGGGGTAAAAGGGGAAGGGACCGAATGAGAAAAGAGGTTCCGGAGTGGGAGATAATTGGAAAATGGGGCGAGGGGCGAGAACAGGGAGATAAGGGGGAGGGAGATAGCTGGAGGTGAGAGAATGAATAAATAATGAGGGAATGAGTGAGAAGGAGAGAGCGAGAGTGAAGAAGGGAGAAAGGGGTAGTGAGTCGGAGGGGCGAGTTTGGAAAGTGAAGTAAGTGAAAGAAGGGCAGTATGGTTGATATTGGGGAAAGTAGGATAGGTTGGGGAGGAGGGGAGAATGCAAGGGGGTAGAGAGACGGATGGAGAGAGATAGAGGGATATTGATAGACAAGCGAGTTTAGGGCGAGTGGGCAGAAAGGGGGAAGGGAGGGAAGCGGAGTGGGAAAAGGTGGTGAAAAAGTGGAGAGCAGAAAGTGGTGTGGGAGAAGGGTGGTGGAGGGCAGAGGAGAGGAGGGAAGGGAGGGAATGCAGGGAGAGGAGGAGAGTGAGGTTGCGACAGAAAGAAGAGAACAGAGAGAAAGGTGGTTCTAAAGTTGAGATATTCTTTCTACTGTTCGACAGTGTTTCTCATTTTCGCCTCTTCCAATACCCTCCGTTTTCATCAATCCTCCTATGGTGTTCCCGTCTTACCGACCATCACACGGAGGTCCCTCCTCTCCGACCCCTCCCAGGGCGTACCATCCGCTCCGTGCCTTACACAATGCTCCTTTGATCCTTTCTCCTTAGGCACCACACCCACAACAATCCCTACTCACCGAATTCCATGGCACACCCGCCACTGCACGCCTCCCAGACCACCCCCTGCTCAGCGACCCTCCCACAGAGGTCCCTCCTCTCCGAGCCCTCCCACGGCGTTCCGTCCGCTCCGTCCTCCCCACCGTGCTCCCTCTTCAATGTCCTTTTCCCCACAGCGAACACCCCTCACCGAATTACAAGCCACACCCACCACTCTACGCATCTCAGAGTATCCTCCCCTCAGCGCCCCCTCCCACAGCACTGCCTCCTCACCCCATCCCACAGGGCACTGTCCACACATCCCCTCACGAAGGCACCATCCATACGAAACACCTCCCCTCTCCCCCGGTCCCAAGATGCTGAATCCTCACTGTACGTCCCAGGGCCCACCCTCCCACAGAGCTCCCTCATCATGGCAGGAACCATGGGTTCTCTCTGACCTATTCTACAGCAGCGAATCATTGGGGTCAATTGCACGTTTGCCCTGACATTTCTCGATAGGAATGGACACGTCACCGAAACAGGTACAATCAATGAAAGATGAAACTGACCTCCATCTCTCCGGACAGGGCCGTGACATTCAGTTCCGCGTACGATACAACTGGTTCAGCTGGGAACACAACACTGAGGGTGAGAATCAGGGTGAGGCTACCTCGTTATCTTCACATCATACACTCCCGGGGTCAGACACAGAGTGAAGGTCCCTCCACACCGTCCCATCACACACACCCAGGTCAGACGCAGAGTGAAACTCTTTCCAACAAGTCCTATCGCACATTTCCTGGACAGAAATACAGTGAAGGTCTCTCCATACCGTCCCTGCACAGATCTCTGTGTCAGTCACTGAGTGCAGCTCATTTCAATGCGACTCGTCATATGCTCCTGGGGTCAGACACCGAGTAAAGAGCCCTCAGCACCGATCGAGCAGCCCGCCTCCCAGCGGTCAAGCACAGAAGCAGCTCCGTCAACACTGTCCTATCTCACACTCCCGGGGTAAAAGAGAGCGGTAACCTTTCTCCCTCTCTCTGCACCTCTCACCTCTCGAAGGAGCTTGTGGGTCCGATCCTCTGAGCCGCATGTTCGCGTAGTTCTCGCTCTCGTCCATCCTGTATAGCCTTTGAGTTTCTGAAAGGGATGCGACCGTGGGGAGAGGAAACCCGGAGTGGCAGACCGTCGCCCACGAACACCTAACGGACCGCCGATAAAGGGAGGGACCGACAGATGGGTGAGGAAGTGCGGGGAGGAGAGAGATTGAGTTTTGCGAGAGGTGGTTGAGAGAGATGAGAGTGGCGGGGCGGGGTGGTGAGAAATAGTGGGAGGACAGAGACTTCGAGACTAACTAGCCAGAGGTTACACTCCCAACATACCCTAGGCTTCCTAGACTTCCTCGTCTATCTTCCCTTCCTTATCGCTCGGGATTCTCTCTCTCTCTCTCTCTCTCTCTCTCTCTCTCTCTCTCTCTCTCTCTCTCTCTCTCTCTCTCTCTCTCTCTCTCTCTCTCTCTCTCTCTCTCTCTCTCTCTCTCTCTCTCTCTCTCTCTCTCTCTCTCTCTCTCTCTCTCTCTCTCTCTCTCTCTCTCTCTCTCTCTCTCTCTGTCTCTCACCCCACCTCTACATTTCTCTCTCTCTCTCCTTCCCCGTCACTCTCCCATTGCCACTCTCTCACCTTCCAGATCTCCCACCACTCTTTCTTCCCTCCGACTTTTCGAGGGTGGGGAAGTGTTTAGGTGTTTTTTGGCTCGCAATATCAGGCCGTCCCTCACATTCTCACATCCCCATTTCCCGCCCTCCCCCTCGTTCTCTCCGTCTCCTTTCTCAATTTTTCTGCCCTTCCCTCCACACCCTCTTTCGCTTCCTCTTCTCATTCCCACACCGTTCATCTTTCCCTCTCCCCTATTTGTCCTAACATGCCCTCTCCCCTCCCCCTCTCCCTCTGTCTGCCTCACCCCAACCCTCACAACTCATCCGCTCTTTCTCTCCCTCTCACACTACTCCTCCCTTCCGCACCAGCTCCCTCCCTCTGGCCGTTCCAGGTCTGAATTGTGTCTGCCTCAGAGACTGCGCGGCTGAGTCTGTGTGTCTGAGAACCGTTGTGGTACAGATGGAAGAGGAAGGATCGAGAGGAGAGGGGTGGGCGTGGACGAGTTGGTGACATTGCACATACGACAGGAAACACATGATAGGCCTATCTGAACAGAACAGTGGACAGCTTCGGAACCTCCTTTAGAACAGATCTTCCTGTTCGGGATGTACATGTCCTATTCATTCCGAAATTCTTACTGAAATTCCAGCCATTGCTGTTCTGCCGTCATCCCTGCCAGTGTCCTTTTCCATTCAATTCTGACCAATATTATCATCATACCTCTGTATTATTTTTCTTTTCCTCCACTGTAATACTGATACATCTGATTTAAGTTTCTTCCTCTAAACTGAAGGATGAAACTTTTCATAATGTGATCACTTATCCGCGAGGGTTCTTCTGTCTCAACTCTCCGATCAGATATGGTTGACTGACTAACATCCAATGCAGAATAGTTGATCCCTAGTTGGGACTGCAGAAAAAAAAAATCAAATTGTAGGCATTCTAGAAATGTCTCCCCTGGAATCCAACAGCAACCTGATTTTCACAATCTACCTGCATATTGTAGTTCTCCATGACAATTGCAAATTTGCCCTTTTGGCATGTATTTTCCATGCCCTGTTGTACTTTGTAGGCCAGACCTTTACCACTGTTTGTGTGTCTGTGTCAAATTCTGATCAGATGTTTTTGCCCGACCATTACAGTATCCCTACACTCAATGACGCAACACCTAACGACCCCAGGTCACTGCTGAAAGGACTCGGCCCGAAACGTCGTCTGTATTCTTTCCCATAGATGTTCCCTGGCCTGCCGAGTTCTTCCAGCATTTTGTCTCTGTTGCTTGGACGGCCTCTCTTTCTTATAATTTAATTTCGCTTTTTCCAACAGAGCCCAGACACGCTCTCTGCATTCCTGGCTGTGCCTTCGACAGAATATGTATCTTTGAGCATTAAGTTTCCAGCTAAAATATTTCAGCCGTTATTGATGCTTGCAACATCATACATGCCAACCTGCAAGATCAGCATTGTGTTTTGGTTACCGAGCACATTCAAAATCCACACATTCAGTCCTGTGTTCATTATTTTCATATTTTTTTTATTTTATCCTTTTCGATTTTCTCCACCGTTTCGAACTGCAGCTCAGCTGACTGACTTTAATTTCGCCCAGACATCCTTTGCCGCTATTTGTAAACAAGTTACTTTATCGTCAGCACTATTATCGGCTTTCCCGACGATCCTTCCACATTGAAATGTGTGACGCTCAGGACACGAGTTGCACTGAACGCAACCATTTGATTCCGAACGTTGTCGTAGGGCTTCCAAACATCTGCCTCCACAAATTCTCCATGAACTGTTCTGGCAATCTGGCTCCCACCCCTCCGCAATAACCTCGAGCCGATAACAAGGGTTTTAGATCGGGTGCTGTTTGTTAGGTGTGTTCAAGAAGGTTTCGTGACACAATATGTAGATAACCCTACAAGAGGAGAGTCTGTACTTGATTCAGTATTGGGAAATGAACCTGGTCAGGTGTCAGATCTCTCAGTGGGAGAGCATTTTCGAGATAGTGATGACAAATCTATCACCTTTACAATCGTTATGGAGAGAGATAGCAACAGACAAGTCGGGAAAACGTTTAACTGGATAAAGTTGAATGATGAGGCTATCGGGCAGGAAATTGGAAGCTTGAAGTGGAAACAGTCTCCTCAGGGAAAAGTATGGAAGAAATGTGGCAAATGTACAAGAGATATTCGTTTGTAGTTTTGCATAGGTGCGAACCAATGAGACAGGCAAATAAGACAGTGAAGTTAGGGTAGGGTACAGGAACTGTGCTGTACGAAGGCAGTAATAACTCTAGTCAAGAAGAAAAGAAAATCTTACAAAAGGTTCAAAGAGCTAACTAATGTTGCAAATCTAGATGATTACAAGTCTAACAGGAAGGAGGTTAAAAAAGGAAATTATGAGAGCTAGAAAGGGGCCATGATAATTCTTTTGGCGGGCAGGATTAAGGAAAACACCAAGGCATTCTACAAGTATATGAAGAGCAAGTTGATAAGACGTGAAAGAATAGCATCAATCAAGTACGACAGTGGGAACGTGTGCTGGAACCGGAGGAAATAGCAGATGTACTTTCTGAATACTTTGCTTCAGTATTCACTATGGAAAAGGATCCTGGTGATTGTAGTGATGAGTTGCATCAGAACTAAAACCTTGAACATGCAAATATTAAGAAAGAGGATGTGCTGGTGCTTTTGAAAATCATCAGTTTAGAAAAGTCTCCGGGACAGAATGGGAAGTACACCAGGCTACTGTGGAAGGCGAGGGTGGGGATTGCTGAGTCTCTGGCGATGATCTTTGAATCATCAGTTCGGACGTGAGAGCTTCCAGAGGATTAGAGAGTTGTGGCTGTTTTTACTTTATTCAGGAAAGGGAGTTGAGATTGCCCAGGAAATTATAAACCAGTAAGCCTTACCTCGTGATTGGTAAGCTGTTGGAGAAGAAGCTGAGAGACAGAAGTTATGAACATTTGGAGAGGTATAATATGATTAGGAATGGTCAGCATGGCCTTGTCAAGGGCGTGTCCTGCCTTACGAGCCTGACTGAATTTCATGAGGATGTGACTAAACACTTTGATAAAGGAAGAGTAGCAGATGTAGTCTATATGGATTTTAGCAAGGCATTTGATAAGATGCCCCATACAAAGCTCATTGAGAAAGGAAGGAGGGATGTGATTGAAGGGAACATTGCTTTGTGGATCCAGAACTGTCTTGCCTACAGAAGGGAAAGACTGGTTGCAGGTGGGTCATATTCTGCATAGAGGATGTTGACTAGTGGTGTACCTCAGGGATCAGTTCTGGGACACTTACTCTTCGTGATTTTTATAAATGACCTGGATGAGGAAGTGTAGGGATGGGTTAGTAAGTTTGCTGATGACACAACTGATGGTGGTGTTGTGGATAATGTAGAGGACTGTCAGAGTTTTCAGCGGGGTATTGAGCTAATGCAAAACTGGGCTGAGAAGTGGCAAATGGAGTCCAGCCCAGATGAGTGTGAAGTGCTATATTTTGGTAGATCAGAAATGATGGCGGAATATGATATTAATCTATAGTATTGTAGTTTATAGTATTATAGATGGTAATAATCTCTATTAATCTAGTATTAATCAGTGTGGACAATCAGATGAATCATGGGGTCCGAGTCAATAGGACGCTCAAAACAGCTGCGCAGTTCGTCTCAGTGGTTAAGAAGACGAATGGTGTATTGGCCTTCATCAATCATGGAATTAAATTTAGGAGCTAAGAGGTAATGGTACAGTTATACAGGACCCAGGTCGGAATCAACTTGGAGTACTGTGCTCAGTTGTGGTCGCCTCATTACAGGATAAACGTGGAAGCCATGAAAGGGTACAATAAAGGTTTACAAAGATGTTGTCTGGATTGGGGAGTATGTCCCATGAGAATAGTTTGAGTGAACTTGGCCTTTTCTCCTTGGATCGACGGAGGACAGAGGTGACCTGACAGATGTGTATAAGATAATGAGAGACATTGATCGTGTGGATAATCAGAGTTTTTTTTTTTCTTTTTCGCCAAGGCTGAAATGGTTGCCACAAGAGGACACAAGAGGTTTAAGCTGCTGCGGAGAAGTTACAAAGGCGAAGTCAGGAATAAGTGTTTTACTCAGAGTGGTGCATGCGTGGAATGGGCTGCCGGCAGCGGTGGTGGAAGCTGATACGAGAGAGTTTTTTTAAGAGATTTTTGGATAGGTTCGTGGAGCTTAGTAAAATAGCTCGCAATGCGTAAACCTAGTCATTCGTAAGGTAGGGACATGTCCGGCACAACTTGGTGGGCCGAAGTGCCTGTTTTCTGCTGTAGGTTTTCTATGTTTCTATATTTCTAAGTCAGATCGTGTTTGGCTTGGATACCGATGGCATGGGTATGACGAATGACGAGGCAGTGGGAGGAGTTAGGTTAAAGGTCAAGATGTCCAGAGCAGTGATCTCAGTTTTGAATTCCGTGCCACGTGCTAGTCAGGCAAGAACCTATCCCTGTCATTAATACTCACAAGGAACAAGATTTTACTTGCTCTGCACTGGGCCTTGGACCATCAAGTCAATAGCAATACTTACGTCAGGCTGTGCTTTATTGAAAAACAGCTCAGCGTTCAACACAGTCATTTCCTCAGTTCTAATCAGCAAGCTCCAAATACTGGGCCGTTGCATCTCCCTCTGCAAAATAATGCTTGACTTCCTCATCGGGAAGCCACAGTCCGTGGAGATCGGCCTTAACATTTCCGATCTGCTGGTAGTGTTGAGTTAGCAGAGAAGCTGCCCATCTTATTCAGATTAGAAAACTGTTCAAAGTATTGGCAGATGGAATGCAGTGACTGGAAATGTATGTTCGTACAATTTGCCGGAGAAAAAATAAAAGTGTAGTCTATTTTCTTAAACAAAATCAACAATCTGCGGCGCAATGGTATTTGGAGTCCTGGTGCATTAGTCCTTCCCATGTAATTTACAGGTGTCGGCAGTGGTGAGGAAAACAAATGCAATGTTCGCGTTCATTTCCAGATGTCCAGCATACAAGAGTAAAGATTTATGTTTTAGGCTTTGCAAGGCACTGGAGAGGTCTCATTTGTAGTATTACGAGCCGTGTTGGTTCCCTTAGATAAAAATGTAATCGCTGACATTGGAAATCATGCGACCAGAAGACATATACAAGGAATTTGACCACTCAGCCCATCGAAACTGCTTTGGTATTCCATGGCTGATCCCGCATCGCACTCAACTCCATACACCTGCTTTGTGTAAGGAAACTGTCAAACAGTTCCCATAGATATAATGACTGGCTTGGCTTCCACCATGGTTTGTGGCAGAACATTCCGCTTACTCGCTTCTGTCCAGCTGCAAGCATTGCTCATTGCTTCTGGTCTGAAAGGACACCTCGCAATTTTGGGCGTAAGCCTTCCAGTTCTGGATATCCCCAACAGAGGAAACATCATCTCCACATAAACCCAATCTAGTGTTTTCAACTTTCGGTAGTTTGAACTAGATTATCCCGTGTTATTCTGAATTCCAGTGAGTACAGGCCCAAAGTTGCCGAACGCTCCTTATATGTTAACCTCTTCATTTCTAGAATTTTCCTCGTAATCCTCGTCTGGACTCTCTGCAAAGACGACACATCCTTTCTGAGATATGGAGCCCAAATCTTTGGCCAATACTCCAAGTGCGGTCTTGTTGTTGCTTAAAAGATCTCCCCGTCATCTCTTTTCTTACACATTCGTTTGCCCTTGAAATAAATGCCAACATTGCATTAGCTTTCTTAACCCAGACTCAACCAGTCCCTCTGCACCTATGATGGTTGAAAATTTTCCTCATTTAAATAATTCCCCTAACGTTACTTTTACCAAAAGGCATTATCATATATTCCCGACCACTGAATTCCTTATGCCACATTCCTGCTATTTTTCCCATTTGTCTGTCCTGTTGCAATCGTTTTGTTTTCTCAGCACTACCTGCCCCTCCACCTATCATTGTAAATTCCGCAAAATTTGCTTCAGAACCATTCAAATCATTATTCAAATAATTATCAAACAATGTGAAAAATGTGGGCTGATTATTGCCAACTGGAGAACACCACCAGTCACTGGCAGCCAACCAGAAAAAGGCCCCTGTTATTCCTTCTCGCTGCCTCCTGCCTGCCAGACGTTTCTCTATCCATGACAGTGTCCTTCCCTTAACGCCACGGGATTTTGTCTTGTTAAGGAGCCTCTTTTCTGGCACCTTATCAAATACCTTCTGAAATTCCAAGAGAGTGACATCCACTGTCTCTCCTGTGTCCACTCGGTTTGTTACTCCCTCTGAGAACTCTAACAGGCTTGTCCGGCAAGATTTGCACTCACAGACACTCACAGTGACATCCACTGTCCCCCTGTGTCCACTCGGTTTGTTACTCCCTCTGAGAACTCTAACAGGCTTGTCCGGGAAGATTCACACTCACAGACACTCACAGTGACATCCACTGTCTCTCCTGTGTCCACTCGGTTTGTTACTCCCTCTGAGAACTCTAACAGGCTTGTCCGGCACGATTCACACACACAGACACTCACAGTGACATCCACTGTCTCTCCTGTGTCCACTCGGCTTGTTACTCCCTCTGAGAACTCTAACAGGCTTGTCCGGCAAGAGTCGCACTCACAGACACTCACAGTGACATCCACTGTCTCTCCTGTGTCCACCCGGTTTGTTACTCCCTCTGAGAACTCTAACAGGCTTGTCCGGCAAGATTTACACTCACAGACACTCACAGTGACATCCACTGCCTCTTCTTTGTCCACCCTGTTCGTTACTTCCTCTACGAACTCAAACAGGCTTGACAGGCAAGATTTCTCTCAGCAGAAACCATGCTGACTTTGACTTACTTCATCATTCCTCTCCAAGAACCTCGAGAATTCATCCTTAATAATAGATTTCAACACTTTCTCAACAACTGCGGTTAGGCTGACTGGCCTATAATTTCAGTTCTTTAGTCTTCCTTACTGCTCAAAGAGTGGAGCGATATCTGCAATTTTCCAGCCCTCCGGGAATTAGGTGAATTTGAAGATTATGACCAATGCATCCGTTTTCCTTTCGCAACCTCTCTCAGGACACTGGGATGTGGGTTGTCTGATCCCGTCGACTTACCCGCGTAAGACCTTTGAGTTTTATTCGCCTCGCACATTACACTTCGTAATCGCAGTGACACTCACGCCTTCTCCCTGACACTGACTTGTGTCTGGTGCACTGCTAGTTCCCAGTACTGTGAAGAACTATGCAAAGTACAGATTGCGCTCATCTGCCATTTCTGTCACTCATTAATCTGATTTGTGTCACCAGCATTATTTTCCAATGGATCAAAATCAACTCTCACCTTCCTATTAAACGTTGCATCACTGAAAAATAAACTTATAGTATCCAGATTAATATTTTTGGATCCTGTGCCACAATATTCCACTTTTATTCCAATTTTATAGCCTTTTTCGTTGCCTTTTGTTCGATTTTAAAAGCTTTCAAATCATCCATCTTCCCACTCATATTTGCCACCTTATATAGAACATATAACCCGAGAACATTCCAGGGTTTAACTGCCATCCTTAAACTTATTCGTCAGCCACGGTTGCCTACCGTTGCCATTTGAGAATAACCTATTCTGTGGGACATATCTAAACTGCTCATTATGTATAATTACCAGAAACTTCAGACAGCTCTTCTCTGCAGGCATCCCAGCCATTATCTCCAGCTGTTTGTGATACGGATGCATGTGAATTATGCTTCTCCCTCAGAAAATTCAGAAGGAAATTAATCACACCTCTTCAGTAAACAGACTTCTATCTTCCGGCCATATCACTTACGAATGCTGAGGACTCGGTGTGAGATAACCCGGACCCTGGCGCGCGGGAATCAACACACCATCCAGGAGCCGCTTTCTGGCACAGTGACCCTCCTGTCTGTTCCACTAACTAACGAATCCCCGATGACCACATCTTGTCCCTTCTTCCCGACACCTTCTGAGTCAAGCGGCAGACGTACCGCCAAACAGCCAACCACTGGGACATCGCTCTCTCAGGCCGTCCGCCACCACGATCTCTCCAGTCACTGTTCTGCCACTCTGGCTCCAATCAATCTGCAACTGGTTGGCACCCATGAGTGTGAACTGTATAAACCTTCTGGTTATTGACCGACAAGCACGTGACTTGTGTTTCATCACTACCTTGAAGGTCCTGCCCTTTAATCTAACTCCCTGTACCCCCTCGTCTCTTGTCCCACCCATGCCATGGGTAGTCAAATGGATCACGATCGGACAGGCTCCCCACTGGGCGCTGGACCATCTGGACAATTGCAATACCGACGTCAGGATGTGGTTTAATGACAACAGCTCAGAGTTCAGCGCAAACATTTCCTCAGTTCTTATCAACGAGCTCCAGATCCGGGACAGTGCATCTCCCTCTGCAACAGGATGTTTGACTTCCTCATGGGGAACCACAGTCAGTGTAGCTCGATCATAACATTTCCGATCAATAAACAGTGTTGCAGTCACAGAGAAGCTGCATCGGAGTTTTTATAACCAAACAAAAAGAAAGGAGGAGATTTAATAACCAAATAACCATGCAACAATTACAGCACGGAAACAGGCCATCGCGGACCTTCTAGTCCATTCCGAACACTGACTCAACACATAGTCCCACCTACCTGCACTCAGCCCATAACCCCATCCCTTTCCTGTCCATATACCCATCTATTTGTTTAATGACTAAATCTATCCTGCCTCTACCACTCTTACTGGAAGCTTGTTCCACACAGCTTCCACTCTCTGCGTAAAGCCCCTCTCGTTTCCCCTAAACTTTTGCCCCCATCTTTCATCTCATGTCCTCTTGTTTGAATCTCCCCTACTCTCAATAGAAAAAGCCTATCCACGTCAACTCTATCTATACCCGTCATAACGCTAAATACCTCTATCGTCCCCTCTTTCAAACTTCTATCCTCCAAAGAATAAAGACCTAACTTGTTCAATATTTCTCTGTAACTTAGATGCTGAAACGGAGATAACATTCTAGTGACCAGAACAGTACACAATACTACCAATTTGGCCTCATCAAAGGCTTGTACAATTTTAACATTACATCCAAACTCCTACACTCAACACTCTGATATATAAAGGCCAACACACCAAAAGATTTCTTCACCATCTTCTCCACATGCGATTCCACCTTCAGGGAACTGTGCACCATAATTCCTAGAGAACTCTGTTCTACTGCATTCCCCAATGCCCTATCATTTACCATGTATGACTTGTTTTGATGAGTCCTACCAAAAAGTAGCACCTCACACTTATGAACATTAAACTCCATTTGCCATCTTGCAGCTCACTCTTCTAACTACCCTAAATCTCTCTGCAAGCATTGAAAACCGACTTCATTATATACAAGGCTCCTATCTTAATATCATCTACATATTTACTAATCCAATTTACCATCCCATCATCCAGATCATTAATGTATATGACAAACAACATTGGACCAAGTATAGATCCCTGAGACACACCACTAGACACCGGCCTCCAAACTGACAAACAGTTATCCACCATTACACTCTGGCATCTCCCATCCAGCCATTATTGAATCCATTTACTACTTCCATATGAATACCTAACGATTGTACCTTCCTAAATTAGCTTCCGTGTGGAACCGTGTCAGAGGCCTTACTGAAATCCATAGAGACAACATCCACTACATAACCCTCGTCAAATTTCCTTGTAAGCTCTTCAAAATATTCAATAGGTTTTGTCAAACATGACGTTCCACGCACAAATCCATTTTGACTGTTCCTAATCAGACCTTGTGCATTCGGATAATTATATATGCCATCTCTAAGGATACCTTCCACTAATTTACCCATCACTGACGTCAGACTTACAGGCCGATCATTGCTAGGTTGACTCTGAGAACCCTTATCAAACAATGGAACCGGATGAGCAATTCGCCAATCCTCCGACACCATCCCCGTTTCTAATGACATTTGAAATATTCCTGTCAGAGCCCCTGCAGAGTGACCGGCAGTAAACCTCAAATAAGTCTCCGTTCATTCCCACACTTTGTCTCCTGCCACGGAAACACCACTTTATCCATTATAATCCGCACGTTAATGCCTTCAGTCCTGTATTCATCCCTTTCGATGGTGTCCACAATTTACCAGGAATCTCAGACGATTGACTGCAATGTCTCCCCCTCAACAGCCTCTCCTCAGTACAAATTGCCTCGGTTTGTAAAACCAGTTACCTCATCCTCAGCACTGTTTTCAGTCAATGTCGATCTTTCTGCATTGAAATGTGTGCAGCCCGGGACAATATTTGCACTGATCTCAACCATCTGATTTCCATCTTTTTGTGATTTCTTATCAACATCCGTCTCCACATCCTCTCCAATAACTGTTCTGGCACTTTGGGCCCATCCCTTTGGAACTAGTTGACACCCATGATTGTAAACTGTATAATCTCTGGCTCTGGCCCGGCGTGAACGGTGCTCGGTTTTCAAGACTGAGATCACTACCCTGGAGATCCTGCCCTTTAACCCTTATCCCTCTACTCCCTCGTCACTCCTCCTAGCCATGCCACTGGTAGCCAAGTGGGACACGATCTGACTTGCTTTCCATTGGGCCTTGGGCATTCTGGACATTTGCAATACCCACACCGGGCTGCTGTTTCTTGACAACAGCTTAAAGTTCAGCAGAATAATTTCCTCAGTTTTTATCAACAATCTGAGCATCCGGGGCAGTGCATCTCCATCGGCAACAGAATGTTTGACTTCCCCATTGGGAACCCACAGTCAGTGCAGCTCGGTCACAACATTTCCGAACAACAAGCTGCACAATAGAGGCCTATCGGCCCAGAAAGCATTGCCGAAAATGCACTTATCTTGGAACCTACCAAGGGTAAACCATAGCACCATATTTTCGAGGCTCCATGTCCCTGTCCAGGAGTCTCTTAAAAGATCCTATCGTAACCGCCACAGCCACTAGCGCCGGCAGGCAATTCCACGAACACTACGTAAACAAAAATAAACCCTGACATCTCCTCTGTAACTGCTTTGAAGCAGATTAAAACAGTGCCCCCTCGTGCGATCTATAGTTTCTTGTGCCCTGCACCGTGCGTGTAACTACCTCTCTGTACGTTCAATCTATCACCCGGAAAGGCTCTCGAATTATTTGAAAATTTCCCGGATATTAGCATCTTTGCTGAGCCCAGCACGTTGACCCCGTTGACCTTGTCTCTCTCCACAAGAGGTCTGCAGTGGCTTGACTGTCCTGGTTCCCAGTGGCCTCTGTCCGTCTGGAGAATTGGAATATCTCCATCAGACTGCGGTTCATTGACAACAGCTCAGCGTTCAGCACAATCACTTCCTCAATTATAATCAACAAGCCCCAAATCCTGGGTCAGAGTATCTCCCTGTGCAACCGAATGTTTGACTTCCTCATCGGGAAACCACAGTCAGTGCAGGCAGGCCATAACATTACCCATCCACAGGTAGGGCTCAAATAACAGAAGGGCTACAAAAGGGCTGAGACCGATTGCGGAAATGGGCAAAGCGATGGCTGACGGAATAGACTGCCGGGAAGTGTATTGTCTTGCAATTCGGTAGAATAAATAAAAATGCGGACTATTTTCGAAATTGAGAGAAAACTCAACAATCTACGGCCGAAAGGGATTTGGGAGTCCTTCTGCAGGATTTCCTTAAGGTTAATTTATTGTTGGAGTCGGTGGTGAGGAAGGCAAATACAGCGGTCTCATTGCTTTCCAGAGGACTAACAAATAAAGACGATCATTTAATTTTAAGGTGATTTTCGGAGGCCTAATCTTGGGTAATATGGACCTATTTTTGGACCTTATGCAGGGAAGGATGTGTTGACGTTCTGAAGGGTGAAATGGAGTTTCGCGAAAATGATTCCGGGATTGAGGAGCGTTTGAGGAATCTGGGCCTGTACTCACTGGAATTCAGATGAATGAGTGGTGACGTCATTGTCGCTCATCAAATGTTGAAAGTCCTCGATCGAGTGAATGGGGAGAGAGATGGTGAGGTCGGGACAAAGGCCTGCGGGGAAAGCATCAGCATGCAGGGATGGGAATTTAGAGCGTAGGTTCGGAGGGATTTCTTCTGCCATGAGGGGTGATTGGAGGAATACCTTGCGGCTGGCGGCGGTGGAAACCAAGTCAATATTTCAAATGCAACATATCGGTAGATCGATGTAAACGCTTCTGCTGAGGGAATTAAGCAACTACGGACTTAAAAACTAAAGCTAAAACAAAAAAGGATGCAATCTCCTGGCTACAGCCTCAGCCATGTGAAATTTGCCTAATGTAAAGAAGATTAGAGTTAAATGCGTGGCTCAAGGATTGGTGTGGGAGAAGTGGGTTTGAATTCACGGGAAATTGGCACCAGTACTGGGGAAGGAGGGAACTGTTCCAATGGGACGGGCTAGACCTGAACCGGGATGGGACCTGGATCCCAGATAGCCACATAATGCGGGTATGTATGCAATAGATTGGCGGAGTATGGATAAGGTATAAGAGAAAAGTGTGGATAAAGTTAAAGTAAAATCAAAAGATAAAAAAGAGAAAGGTAAGAGTGGAGTAAAGCGACGCGAAGAAACTTCAAGTGTAAAGAGAGAAAGGTGACATGATTTTAAAAGCACAATGAGTGTAAAATCACTTTATCTGAATGTCCGTAGTTTTCCAAATAAGGTCAGTGGCCCAAATCAGTACAAAGGGGAGTGATTTAGTGGTCGTTATGGAGACGTGGTTGCAAAGAGGAGAGGACTGGAAATTCAATACCCAAGGATATCAGGGAATACGAAAGGATGAGCAGGAATGTCAAGGAGGTGGGGTAGCGCTCTTGATTGAGGCTGAGGTCAGGGCGATAGTGGGGGACGATATGGGATCTATGGAGCAGAATGTGGAATCCATCAGCGTGGAAATTACACATTCACTCAAACACGAAGAAGGTGTCACGTTCCCGACTGAACAGCGGCAGGCGTCCCATTTCAGCATTCCCATTCACCGGAGTGTGGTTAGCTGTCACCTTCCCTTTGAGGCTCAGAGTGCCAATTATTGCCCGTCAACAACCCTCCCCTCCATCGCGGACATGGTCAAAAGTGAATACGTCGGGAAGACCGTATCCACCAGCAAGGACGCCCTCCCGCCGGGAAATGCCCTCTGCTCATAGGTGCCATCGGGGAGAGGGTACAGGAGCCTGAAAACACAACAATTTACAAGCAGTTGCCTCCACTCCTCCATCAGATTGCGAACGCTCCCTGAACACTTAAACACTCCCTCGGTATTTACCTTCATTGCAGTATTTATTAATTCTCCCAATTTACGTTAATTTTACATCTTTGCATCGTCCCGGGGTCACGTTGAAGTTGTTCAATGCTTCGGTGAGGCGGCGCTTGGAGGGCGGTGTACAGTTCTGGTCCCCCTCCTGTAGGAAAGATGCCACTGAGCTGGAGAGAGTGCGGGGGGAGATTTACGAGGATGTTGCCGGGTCTCGAGAGTCGAAGATACGGAGAGAAGGCAAGAAGGACGGATGAGTCTATATTCCCTGGATTGTGGTTATGAATCCAGGAGGGGTACAGATAGGGTGAATGTGCACAGTCTTTCCCACCTGGGTTGGGGAATTGAGAGACTGAGTGCACAGAATTGAGGTGAGAGTGTGTGGAGAGAACGGAGAGCGGAGAGGCAGAGAGTGGGGTCCGAGGGAGACAGAGCCAGAGCAGAAGCGGAATGAGTTGAGGAGAAGGACAAAGAGAGTAGAAAGGGGGAGTAAATGGGGGGAGCGGAGAGCGGGGCGGGAAGGGTGAAGAGTGGTCTAGATGGGGAGAGGGTGAGTAGTGGGGAAGAATGGGGATGCGATTAGAGGAGGAGACTGGGGTAGGAAGGAGGGGAAGAGAGGGTGGTAAGGAGTAAAAGGATGGGGGTTTGAGAGTGGGTTAGATTGAATGGGGAGAGGTGGGGTGCATTCATTTGATTTAAGTCTTCTCCACGGGGTGTTGACAGAGACCTCTGATCTCTGCAGGAATATCCGACTTCTCGCAGATGAATCTGTAATTACTTTTGCAATTATTGTAGCCCCGGTACGCGTTGCATTTACTGCAGCTGGACCATCCAAAGGACTTGTCGAGAACATTAGAGTCCACATTCCTATGAAAAAGGGTTAGACAATTTCAACAGAGATAAAACAGGTACAGCAGGCAACCGGAAATAGTCGAAAAAAATAGTCCACTAATCTGCGCTCGCCTCCCAGCCCCGGAAAAATTCCACTACACCTCTCTCCCTTACAAACACGAGTCAGTTCCCAAATCAATTCCACTGCGCCACTCTCTCCCGAAAACCGTGGGTCAGTCAACAAACTAATCCCACTCTCCCATTCTGTCCAAACGGCCTCGTGTCAGACTCCAAACTAATCCCACTGTCCCATTCTCTCCACACGGCCTCGAGTCACTCGCACACCACCGACCTGTAACAGTCCAAACCTCACCCGTCTCTGCATTTTCCAATCCAGTAAGTTCTGTATACATAGCCGATGGATGTGGAAACAAAATCCTGTGAAATTAAATTCCTTTGATTAATGTGCATGCAACTCACTGGGAAATGTTTCACTGCTAATGTAATGGTTTCTCTGTAGCAGCAGTGGGTTTGTGCTATGACGAGAGTTAACGGGGGCTTTGGAATGGGTGGCGTCCCCTGATGGGAGGGGTTTTCTTTCCTGAGAGCCCGAGAGCGAGGGACTCGCGTGTTTTTGTTCTGCTGAAGATGGGGAGAGAAGATGCCAGAGCGGGGTAATCGTAGACTGCAGGCCTGAGCGGACTTGGAATGGGGTCGGGAGTGGATCACGCCCGGGGGAAATCGATGGAGAACGGACGGACGGGAAAACAGTGAGCTCCAAGGAGCGCATTAGACTGTTTCCTTAAAATGGGCCCTTTTTCTCTTTATTTCTGTACTAACCCGCTAGTCAAATGAAGAATCATAAAGCCCAGTCGTTTAATTGCAAATGGTGAACTGTTGGTTGTTTCGTGGGATTCATTTGTAACTGGGCAACACATCACACAAGCGAGATTTCTCAGTAACGACCCCACCCCCCACCACCGACCCCCAGACTAACGCATGCTGGTCGAACCTGAGAGTCACATTTATCCTCCCTCCATACCTGACCACGGGAAAATGTGACGAGATGGCACAGAGGTGGCATCACCAAGTGTCTGATCGATGGAATGTGTGACGGGACGGCGTGGTGGGACTTCATTCGGTTACACGAAAAAAAAATACTTCTATAGTTGTACCGTTGAGAGCATCCTCACAGGCTGCATCACTCTCCGGTATGGAGGAGCTACATTCAGTGATTCAGGAACAGCTTCTTCCCCTCTGCCATCCGATTCCTGAATGGACTCTGAAGCTTTGGACACTACTTCACTTTTTATAATGTACGCCATTTCTGTTTTATTTTACACTTTAAATAATCAATTCAATATCTGTGTTTGATTTACTTGTTTACTTTTATTATGCTTTATTTTATTTATTATTATTTTCTGTCTCTCTGTTATGTATTGCATTGAATTGCTGATGCTCAAGTTAAGAAATTTCACGTCACATTCCAGTGATAATAAACCGGGTTCAGATTGTGCTTCTAGTGGGAGTTTCATTCTGTGTCAATCCCCGGGAGTGTGTGATGGGACGGTGTCGAATATTTCGATCTATCGTAGACCTCGGGAATCACTTACCTCTTCCTTTTTTGAATTTATTTCGAGGAGCCTTGCATTAAAGTTTGAACAATGTTCCCTCGCTCCATCATAAGCTTTCTCCATGGAGGATATGAAATAACACCGACTTCCGTTATTGATCCAGTTCTGAGGACACGGATGCACTACAAATAATGAACAAAAAACAGTGAATCTCCCTCCATAACTTCCATTGCACCGACTGGGATCAGAAAATGTCAAACACACTCAACAACGACCAATCCCGGATTCAGACAGCAGGTGTCGCTGCTTTCACACCGTCCGATCACGCACACCTCCGGCCAGACATAGACTGAACCTCCCTACCTCCCTCCGCACCGTCAGACACAGAGAGTGAAGCTCGCAATCTCTCTCTCTCTCTCTCTCTCTCTCTCTCTCTCTCTCTCTCTCTCTCTCTCTCTCTCTCTCTCTCTCTCTCTCTCTCTCTCTCTCTCTCTCTCTCTCTCTCTCTCTCTCTCTCTCCGCACAGTCACTTTACACACACATAGGTTCAGACTGCACGCTGTCCACTGTTAAACTACGCGCTCCTGCGGGTAGACACAGAGTGAAGCTCCCTCCACACCGTTCCATCACACATTCCCAGAGTGAGACACAGAGTTAAGCCAATGTCACAGTGTCCAATCGCACAATCCAGGGGTCAGACACAGTTTAGCAGTTTAGCTCTTTCAGCACCGTCCGATTACTGGCACCCGGAGAAAGCAATGGAGTGAAGCTCTTTCTCACTCTCCTATGACACACGCGGAGGGTCAAAAACATTGTGCACCGTCCGCACCGTCTCATCACACTCTCGCGGGATCAGACACAGAGTGAGTCTCCCGCCACACATTCCCGAGAGCAGACATGAAATGAAACTACCTCGGGATCGTCCCATTAGTTGTCGAGTGAAAGTCCCTGCAGACAATTCAATCACACACTTCCTGACCAGTCAGAGAGAAGTTTGGGTTCCGCACACAATGTCCCGTCACACACTCTTGGGGACAGGCGAAGAAGGAAGCTCTTGTCTCACGTTCCCAACATACGCTTCCGTTGTCAGACATAGAGTGAGGTTCCTTCCCCAGTGTCCCAGCACACACGACCCTAACGCTAATCAGCACTATCGCACACTCCTTGTGTCCCATCATTCGGTCATTTCTTCCTCCACACTACCCTAATACTACCTCCCCTGGTCAGATAGGAAATGAAACACTCTCTACTTCATCCCGCCGTACACTCCCGTGGCCAACCATAGTATGATGCTCCTTCCACCCGGTGACATCACAGGGGTCAGTAAACGAGAGAAGTTCACTCCGCACCGTCCTATCATAGAGATATCTGACACAGAGAGGAACACCATCCAGACTCACCGTTACCGGTGTCAGGCAAACACATAACACCCCCCGCCTCCCCCCGCACGAAAGGCATTTACCCACCCCACATCCCGTAGTAGCTTCTCATCACACACAAATGGATCGAACACAGAGTTCCATCAAACACACACGGGGTGAGTTCAGAGCTTTACGTTCCCTGCACATCTTCCGATCACACACTCCCGGAGTGAGACACATCGTTTTTCTACCTCTGCAAAGCCTCGTCACGCACTGTCTGGATCAGACACAGAGTGAATCTCCTTCGCCATGGCCTCATCACACATTCCAGCGTTCAGACGTGTAGTGAAATTTCCTGCACGACGTCCAGTCACACTCCTCCGGGGTCAGTTTATCTGTGTTACTCCATAGAACCATAGAACATTACAGCGCAGTAGTGGCCCTTCAGCCCTCCACGTTGTGCTGACCCATATAGTCCTTAAAAAATTACTAAACCCGCACTACTCCATAACCCTATATTTTTCATTCATCCATGTGCCTCTCCAAGAGGGTCTTAAATACCTCTAATGTTTTAGCCTCCACCACCATTCCTGGCAAGTCATTGCAGGCACTCACAACATTCTGTGTAAAAGACTTACCCCTGATGTCTCCCCTAAACTTCCCTCCCTTAATATTGTACATATGTCCTCTGGTATTTGCTGTTGGTGTGCTGGGAAACAGGTATTGACTATTCAATCTATCTATGCCTCTCAGAATCTTGTAGACCTCTATCAAGTCCCCTCTTATTCTTCTACGCTCCAAAGAGAAAAGTCCCAGCTCTGTTAAACTAGCTTCATATGACTGTTTCTCCAATCCAGGCAACATCCTGGTAAATCTCCTTTGCACCCTCTCCATAGCGTCCACATCATTCCTATAATGAGGTGACGAGAAGTGAACACAATACTCTAAGTGCGGTCTCACCAGAGATTTGTAGAGTAGCAACATGAACTCTCTACTCTTGAACTCAATCCTTTGTTAATGAAGCCTAGCATCCCATAGGTCTTCTTAACTACTCTATCAACCTGTGCAGCGACCTTGATGGATGTATGGATTTAAACCCCAGGTCCCTTTGTTCATCCGCACTTTTAAGTAACTGACCATTAATCCTGCACTCAGTCTTCTGGTTTGTCCTTCCAAAATGCATCACCTCACACTTGTCTGGGTTGAACTCCATCTGCCATTTTTCTGCCCAACTCTGCAGCCTGTATATATACTCTTGTATCCTTCGACCACATATAGCTCCATCCACAAATTTTCCAACCTTTGTGTCGTGCATAAACTTACTCACCCATCCTTCCACCTCTACATCCAAGTCAGTTATAAAAATCACAAATAGCCGGGGTCCAGGACTCCACGAGTCACTGACCTCCAGGCAGAATACTTTCCTTCCACAACTACACTCTGTTATCTTCCTTTAAGCCATTTTTTTTTATCCAACTCCTTCCACACCGTCTTATCACACACTCACCGGGTCAAACACAGAGTGAATCACCCTCCATACCATCTCTTCACACAGTCCAGATGTCAAGCACAGAGAGACGCTTCCTCTCTCCATGCCTGCCCTGTGATGAGGAACTGGAGAAAGAGTGTGATTATGCCTCACCTCTTGTGCCGGTCAACAATTGACAAATTTGAGCCTTGGTTTCGTTGGCAGATCTGTACTTCTTTTTCACCTGAATAACCTGGTTACGAAGTTCAGTGTTTCTTCGTTTAAGAACGGACAGATTAGAGTTGAGCGCAGAAAGATAGTTGAGACAGGTTCCCTGGGTCAGATTCAGGAGGGAATTCTCGGATATTGTGGATTCAAGGGTTGAGTTTAACTCAAGGACTTGTAGTCGACATTGGCGCTGGGTCCTGTTCATCTCGCGATATTCTTCCCGAAGGAGCTGTAAGTTTCGGCTGGATGTGATCTGAGACTGACGAATCTGTGACACTGAGAGAGATGGTGAAGGATGATTGGCATTTACAGTGACACGCGAGTCAGCGTCACGCTACCGAACGGGTGACAGAGAGTGTGGTGTCAGTGTCACGGTGAAGGGTGTCACAGTGAAGAATGTGCTGGTGACACAGTGGGAGGCGTCAGCGCCACATTGAGAGGGGTGTCTGTGTCACGCTGAGTGGTATATCAATGTCCCGCTGAAGGGTTTGTTGATGGTACAAGGGGGGTCTGCGTCAGTATCGTGCGGGGCATGTTCGAGTTGCTCTGAGGAAGGAGTCGGTGTCACTGTGATAGGAGTTTAGGTGCACTGTCGAGAGTTGAGGCGGTTCATAATGAAGTGTTTCTCGATGTCACTGCGAGGGAAATCTCAGAGTGAGGGGCGTGTGGGTGTCCCGGTGTGTAGAGTAACTGTGTCACGGTTTGTGATGCGCTGGTCTCACAGAGAGAGGTGTGTCTGAGTCACGGTGAGAGACATGTCATGGCTACGGTGGGTGTGACAGTTTCACGCTGAGGCGTGGATCAATGTCACGGGGTGTACAACGTAAGTTGTGCATCGGTGTTATGTTGAGGGGTGATACTGTCTCGTTGAAGGGTGTTACAGTGATATGTGAGTCTTTGTCACGGTGCGGAGCTGGACGGGTCGGGTTGAGGAGCGTGTTGGTGTCACAGTGAGTGATGCCTCAGTGTCACGGTGAAGGGCGTCTCGGTGTCTCTGTCGTGTTTTACAATAACAAATTATTTACATTTGGATCCCGTTCGGCTCACCATTGGTCGAGAGACCGGAAACAATCACGATAAGGGCGGACGTAAAGAGGCGGAGTAGTCAGATCCCATGGTTCGAACTATTTTCCATGTTCTCTTTCACTGTGTGGGTGAATTCAGCTGTGTCCCCCATTGGGACTCCCTTCCACCCACCAGCCGCGGCCTCTCCTTCCACGACGATCATCCCTCCCTCTCTCATTCCCAGTTACATTGAGCCTCATTGCTGAGAGTCCAAATCCTTTCTCTTGCCAGGGCTGATAAGCGTCTCTCTGATTCCAGAGATTTTGTCACCTCTCCCGAATGTGATCGATTAAGTTGGAGCCGGGGGCTTTTGACTGGGTCCCTCAGGGGAGGGTTATCCAGGTATGCACGGGGAATTGGCCGTCCGGATTCAGACTTGCTTTTCTCGGTGTCACGGTGTGGACGTAACTGTGTCATGGTGGGAGTTATGTCCCTGTACAGGAAAGCTAGTGTCAGTTCTACGGTGAGGGGTGTGACAGTGTCATGGAGGCCCGGAACGGTATGTGTCAGTGTCATGGTGAAGTACACGTTCAGCGGCGAGTCCGGGTCACTGTGAGGTTTTACACTCATGTTTTATTCCACTTTGTTATTTTACGGTCTGACTCCAACCGGAGTCCGTTCGACTCACCATAGATCGACAGCCCGACCACGGCCACGAAGAGGACGGACGTCACTAGGCTGTGCAGGCAGATCTTACGATCCGGTCTATTTCCAATGTTCTCATTCGGCTCCTGTTTATGCGGACCTGTGGAGACGCCATTCAGAGAAACAGAAGGAGAATTCAGGGGATGGTGAGAGGACGGCGATGGGCGGGAAAATGTGAGAGAATGGGGGAGAGAAAACGAGAAGAGAAAGGGGAGAGGAAGTGGCCGCGTGAGAAGAGGAAGCGATGTTCTGTGTGAATGGGGAGTGGGATGTCTGAGAGAGACAGGGAAAGATTGGGAAAGAGAGAGAGAGTGAGGGGAGAAAAATGTGGGAAAGAGGGGGAACGGACAATGAAGCGAGAGAGAGGTGCGTGAAAGAGTGGAAAGAGAGAGTGTCACAAGTTTATTATTTACCGTAGCTGTATTATTGTTCGCCCGCCTTTTTCCTTTTTCACACATAAGATCAATGACCGTCTTGTGGGGATTAACATGTTGTGGGGATTTTCGGGGACTCCATTGCGTTTTGTATGTTTAGTGATTGCTGTCAAGGAGAAGGGCGGCACGGGCATGTGATGGTTAGCGCAGCGCTTTACAGAACCAGCGACCCGGGTTCTATTCCCGTCGCTTCCAGCAAGGAGTTTCCAATTTCTCCCCACGAGCGTGTGGATTTCCTCCGGGCGCTCTGGTTTCCCCCCACTGTACAAAGACATACCGGTTGGTCGGTTTATTGGTTATTGTAATTTTAAAAGTCATTAGGAAAGGAATAAATCGGAGAATTGTTGTGCAGCGCGGCCTGAATGTTCGGAAGACCCTACTCCGAACTGTTTTTCAATGAAAAACTAAATAAAATATATTTAAAAAATATAAGAAAAGAAGAAAAACGATGGTGCAAAATGGTATTCATATACAACCGGACCATCCGGTGTTTTTGATCTGGATGAAAATAGAGATGGATGGTTGTAAAATCTCAGACGACACAAAGACTGGTGGTGTTGTGGACAGTGAGGAAGATCCCCAATAGTTTCGGTGGGGTATGGATCAGTAGTAGATCTGGGTGGAAAATGGCAAACAGAGTTTAGGTCAGGTAACTGTGAGGTATTTTCCTTTGGGGAGTTAAATATCACTGGACAGGAGGCAGTTAACGACCGAACCTTTAACTGTCGAAACGGAAAGGGATCTCGGGTTGATCACGCGGTTCAATGGAGTGATAAAGATTTGACTGCAGACGGGTCTTTGACAAAGTCTCTCTCATGGGAGATCCATTCACAAGATTGCGATGACAGGGATTCACAACTGAGTTTCCCTACTGGCTTGTCCACAGAACACAGAGGCCGGTGGACGTCATGACTGGTGGTGTTACCCACGTATCCACACAGGGAACTCTGCTGTCTGCGGCAAAGACTTGTGAGAACCTGGACATTTGACAATGTTTTGTGTGTTTCGAACATCCTGCATCGTAGACCAGCCAGTACAGCAGAGGAACAGGCCCTTCGGCCGGCAATGCTGTCCGGGATGCTTTCCCTCCGGTGTTAGACGTTTCACATTTGGGAATGATACCGTCTAGAACTCTTATGATCTTCTGCTATCTCTGAGCATTTCGCCTACCAGGGTCAAAATTTTACGTTTCGCCGGGTTAAACACCATCTGCCATTCCTCCATCCCATATCGGAAACTGATCCGTGACCTATGGAATTGAATGCAGATCCGCTAAGCGATCCTCAACACCCATCAGCCTGTCATCTGCAAACATACCAAACCATTCACCTCCATTCACATTCAGATCGTTCATATATATAACCATATAACAATCACAGCAGTGAAAGAGGCCATCTCGGCCCTTCTGGTCCTTGCAGAGCGCTTACTGTCACCTAGTCCACCGACCCGCATTCACCCAATTGGCTCGGAGATCGCAGACACGGTTTAGTGTTGCAGTCCGTTTCTCAGACCGGAAGCTCGTCACTAGCGCTGTTCACGGGTGGTCGGTGGTGGGACGATCGATCTTTGTCAAATATATCGACCATTTATAGCAGATTACACAGTATGCAGAAGGTGAGCTTGCAGACGGCATTAACGCTGATGTCGTTTTAAACAGTGAAGACAGATTTCTCCTACAGTGGGATCTCAATTCGCCGGGGAAGTCGACCGGGCAGAACCAGATGCAATTTAGTTTGAGCTATAGTATTTCAGGAAGACAAACAACAGGGTAGGGCTTGCACGGTCAACGGGAGGAAACTTGGGAAAGATTATCGAATGTAGGGCGAGAGGTACCCTGATACCTGAAACTGAAGTCACAGGTAGACAGGACCCTGGAGAGTATTGTCGAACAGAGGGACCCAAGGGTATAAGGGTACACGGTTCCCTGAAAGTGGAGTCACGGGTAGACGGGGACCGTGGAGACTGTTGTAGAACAGAGGGATCCAGGGGTACAGGGACACGGTTCTCTGAAGCTGGAGTCATAGGTAGACAGGGACCCTGGGGAGTGTTGTAGGACAGAAGGACAGAGGTATAGATACACGGTTCTCTTAAAGTGGAGTCACAAGTAGGCAGGGAGCGTGGAGAGTTTTGTAGAACAGAGGGATCCAGGGGTGTAGGTGCACGGTTCTCTGAAGCTGGAGTCACAGGTAGACAGGGCGGTGAAGAAACCGTCTTTCGAACCGCCCTTCAACAGTCAGGGCAATAAGTACAGGAGTAGGGAGGTCATGTTGGAATTGAAGAGAGAGAGAGGGGTAGGGACTGCGAGGGAGGAGAGAGAAGGCTGTAGGGACAGAGAGGAAGGATGGAGTGAGGGATAGGGACCGAGCGGGATGAGAGAGAGAGAGAGAGAGAGAGAGAGAGAGAGAGAGAGAGAGAGAGAGAGAGAGAGAGAGAGAGAGAGAGAGAGAGAGAGAGAGAGAGAGAGAGAGAGAGAGAGAGATTGACAGAGAGAGAGGTCTGAAAGTTCAGACCGTCTGAGAGATGAGAGAGAGAGAGAGAGAGAGAGAGAGAGAGATTGACAGAGAGAGAGGTCTGAAAGTTCAGACCGTCTGAGAGATGAGAGAGAGAGAGAGAGAGAGAGAGAGAAATAAAAGTAGAGACCGGTAGAGAATGTACGTTGCCTATCGGCGGCGTCAACGGACGTTTACGAAGTGGGATTTCTCGAGGGTCTGCGGGCGGTTATTTAAAAATGTGGCATGGAGAGCGTTAGTCCACTGTACGTGGCCTGTCAGTCGCTGTAACTGGGACAATAATCGTCAGCTGGACAACAGGGCAGGTTCAGTCATAAAAAGGAGACACTGCCGAGCGGAGCGTTCATCAGAGGAGCGGTTATCAAAGGAGTAATCTGAGACAGAGTGGTAGGCCTTTGGTTCATTCAGGCCTCGGCGATAACGGGTCGAGGAGAGGTGAGCTGCCCGTGAGGAACAGAACAGGAAGTCTGTCTGTGAGTCCGGTGTTCTCTGCTGGGTGTTAGATGCGGGATGTCCGGGAGAATCCCAGCCTTCCAGTCGGCCACATCCGCGCCAGCTACTTCGAGCTACAGCTCCTTAGCGACCACGTTAGGGAAGTAGAGAGGCAGCTCGATGACCTTCGTCTAGTCAGGGAGAGTGCGGAGATGATAGACGGGATTTACAGGCAAGCAGTCACAGCGGGTCCTCGGGAGACAGAGAAGTGTGTAACAGTCAGGAGAGGGAAACGTCTGGTCAGGGAGAGTGAGGAGATGATAGAGGGGATTTACAGGCAAGCAGTCACACCGGGTCCTCGGGAGACAGATAAATGGGTAACAGTCAGGAGAGGGAAACGTCTGGTCAGGGAGAGTGAGGAGATGATAGAGGGGATTTACAGGCATGCAGTCACACCGGGTCCTCGGGAGACCGATAAATGGGTAACAGTCAGGAGAGGGAAACGTCTGGTCAGGGAGAGTGAGGAGATGATAGACGGGATTTACAGGCAAGCAATCACACCGGGTCCCCGGGAGACAGATAAATGGGTAACAGTCAGGAGAGGGAAACGTCTGGTCAGGGAGAGTGAGGAGATGATAGACGGGATTTACAGGCAAGCAATCACACCGGGTCCCCGGGAGACAGATAAATGGGTAACAGTCAGGAGAGGGAAACGTCTGGTCAGGGAGAGTGAGGAGATGATAGAAGGGATTTACAGGCAAGCAATCACACCGGGTCCCCGGGAGATAGATAAATGGGTAACAGTCAGGAGAGGGAAACGTCTGGTCAGGGAGAGTGAGGAGATGATAGAGGGGATTTACAGGCATACGGTCACACCGGGTCCTGGGGAGACAGATAAATGGGTAACAGTCAGGAGATGGAAACGTCTGGTCAGGGAGAGTGAGGAGATGATAGACGGGATTTATAGACAAGCAGTCACACCGGGTCCCCGGGAGACAGATAAATGGGTAACAGTCAGGAGAGGGAAGCGTCGATCAGGGAGAGTGAGGAGATGATAGAGGGGATTTACAGGCATTCGGTCACACCGGGTCCTGGGGAGACAGATAAATGGGTAACAGTCAGGAGAGGGAAACGTCTGGTCAGGGAGAGTTAGGAGATGATAGAGGGGATTTACAGGCAAGCAGTCACAGCGGGTCCCCGGGAGACAGATAAATGGGTAACAGTCAGGAGAGGGAAACGTCTGGTCAGTGAGACTGAGGAGATGATAGAGGGGATTTACAGGCATACGGTCACAACGGGTCCTGGGGAAACAGATAATTGGGTAACAGTCTGGAGAGGGAAACGACTGGTCAGGGAGAGTTAGGAGATGATAGAGGGGATTTACAGGCAAGCAGTCACAACGAGTCCTGGGGAGACAGATAAATGGGTGACAGTCAGGAGAGGGAAACGTCTGGTCAGGGAGAGTGAGGAGATGATAAAGGGGATTTACAGGCAAGCAGTCACTCCGGGTCCTCGGGAGACAGATAAATGGGTAACAGTCAGGAGAGGGAAAGTCTGGTCAGGGTGAGTGAGGAGATGATAGAGGGGATTTACAGGCATACGGTCACACCGGGTCCTGGGGAGACAGATAAATGGGTAACAGTCAGGAGAGGGAAACGTCTGGTCAGGGAGAGTGAGGAGATGATAGAGAGGATTTACAGGCATGCAGTCACACCGGGTCCTGGGGAGACAGATAAATGGGTAACAGTCAGGAGAGGGAAACGTCTGGTCAGGGAGAGTGAGGAGATGATAGAGGAGATTTACAGGCAAGCAGTCACTCCGGGTCCTCGGGAGACAGATAAATGGGTAACAGTCAGGAGAGGGAAATGTCTGGTCAGGGAGAGTGAGCAGATGATAGACGGGATTTACAGGCAAGCAGTCACACCGGGTCCCCGGGAGACAGATAAATGGGTAACAGTCAGGAGAGGGAAACGTCTGGTCAGGGAGAGTGAGGAGATGATAGAGAGGATTTACAGGCATGCAGTCACACCGGGTCCTGGGGAGACAGATAAATGGGTAACAGTCAGGAGAGGGAAACGTCTGTTCAGGGAGAGTGAGGAGATGATAGAGGAGATTTACTGGCAAGCAGTCACTCCGGGTCCCCGGGAGACAGATAAATGGGTAACAGTCAGGAGAGGGAAATGTCTGGTCAGGGAGAGTGAGGAGATGATAGACGGGATTTACAGGCAAGCAGTCACTCCGGGTCCCCGGGAGACAGATAAATGGGTAACAGTCAGGAGAGGGAAACGTCTGGTCAGGGAGAGTGAGGAGATGATAGACGGGATTTACAGGCAAGCAATCACACCGTGTCCCCGGGAGACAGATAAATGGGTAACAGTCAGGAGAGGGAAACGTCTGGTCTGGGAGAGTGAGGAGATGATAGACGGGATTTACAGGCAAGCAGTCACTCAGGGTCCTCGGGAGAGAAATAAATGTGTAACAGTCAGGAGAGGGAAACGTCTGGTCAGGGAGAGTGCGGAGATGATAGACGGGATTTACAGGCAAGCAATCACACCGGGTCCTCGGGAGACAGATAAATGGGTAACAGTCAGGAGAGGGAAACGTCTGGTCAGGGAGAGTGAGGAGATGATAGAGGGGATTTACAGGCAAGCAGTCACTCCGGGTCCTCGGGAGACAGATAAATGGGTAACAGTCAGGAGAGGGAAACGTCTGGTCAGGTTGAGTGAGGAGATGATAGAGGGGATTTACAGGCATACGGTCACACCGGGACCTGGGGAGACAGATAAATGGGTAACAGTCAGGAGATGGAAACGTCTGGTCAGGGAGAGTGAGGAGATGATAGACGGGATTTGTAGGCAAGCAGTCACACCGGGTCCTGGGGAGACAGATAAATGGGTAACAGTCAGGAGAGGGAAACGTCTGGTCAGGGAGAGTGAGGAGATGATAGAGAGGATTTACAGGCATGCAGTCACACCGGGTCCTGGGGAGACAGATAAATGGGTAACAGTCAGGAGAGGGAAACGTCTGGTCAGGAAGAGTGAGGAGATGATAGAGGAGATTTACAGGCAAGCAGTCACTCCGGGTCCCCGGGAAACAGATAAATGGGTAACTGTCAGGAGAGGGAAATGTCTGGTCATGGAGAGTGAGGAGATGATAGACGGGATTTACAGGCAAGCAGTCACACCGGGTCCCCGGGAGACAGATAAATGGGTAACAGTCAGGAGAGGGAAGCGTCGATCAGGGAGAGTGAGGAGATGATAGAGGGGATTTACTGGCATACGGTCACACCGGGTCCTGGGGAGACAGATAAATGGGTAACAGTCAGGAGAGGGAAACGTCTGGTCAGGGAGAGTTAGGAGATGATAGAGGGGATTTACAGGCAAGCAGTCACAGCGGGTCCCCGGGAGACAGATAAATGGGTAACAGTCAGGAGAGGGAAACGTCTGGTCAGGGAGACTGAGGAGATGATAGAGGGGATTTACAGGCATACGGTCACACCGGGTCCTGGGGAAACAGATAATTGGGTAACAGTCAGGAGAGGGAAACGACTGGTCAGGGAGAGTTAGGAGATGATAGAGGGGATTTACAGGCAAGCAGTCACACCGGGTCCTGGGGAGACAGATAAATGGGTGACAGTCAGGAGAGGGAAACGTCTGGTCAGGGAGAGTGAGGAGATGATAAAGGGGATTTACAGGCAAGCAGTCACTCCGGGTCCTCGGGAGACAGATAAATGGGTAACAGTCAGGAGAGGGAAACGTCTGGTCAGGGTGAGTGAGGAGATGATAGAGGGGATTTACAGGCATACGGTCACACCGGGTCCTGGGGAGACAGATAAATGGGTAACAGTCAGGAGAGGGAAACGTCTGGTCAGGGAGAGTGAGGAGATGATAGACGGGATTAATAGGCAAGCAGTCACACCGGGTCCTGGGGAGACAGATAAATGGGTAACAGTCAGGAGAGGGAAACGTCTGGTCAGGGAGAGTGAGGAGATGATTGAGAGGATTTACAGGCATGCAGTCACACCGGGTCCTGGGGAGACAGGTAAATGGGTAACAGTCAGGAGAGGGAAACGTCTAGTCAGGGAGAGTGAGGAGATGATAGAGGAGATTTACAGGCAAGCAGTCACTCCGGGTCCCCGGGAGAAAGATAAATGGGTAACAGTCAGGAGAGGGAAATGTCTGGTCAGGGAGAGTGAGGAGATGATAAACGGGATTTACAGGCAAGCAGTCACACCGGGTCCCCGGGAGACAGATAAATGGGTAACAGTCAGGAGAGGGAAACGTCTGGTCAGGGAGAGTGAGGAGATGATAGAGAGGATTTACAGGCATGCTGTCACACCGGGTCCTGGGGAGACAGATAAATGGGTAACAGTCAGGAGAGGGAAACGTCTGGTCAGGGAGAGTGAGGAGATGATAGAGGAGATTTACTGGCAAGCAGTCACTCCGGGTCCCCGGGAGACAGATAAATGGGTAACAGTCAGGAGAGGGAAATGTCTGGTCAGGGAGAGTGAGGAGATGATAGACGGGATTTACAGGCAAGCAGTCACTCCGCGTCCCCGGGAGACAGATAAATGGGTAACAGTCAGGAGAGGGAAATGTCTGGTCAGGGAGAGTGAGGAGATGATAGACGGGATTTACAGGCAAGCAATCACACCGGGCCCCCGGGAGACAGATAAATGGGTAACAGTCAGGAGAGGGAAACGTCTGGTCAGGGAGAGTGAGGAGATGATAGACGGGATTTACAGGCATACGGTCACACCGGGTCCTGGGGAGACAGATAAATGGGTAACAGTCAGGAGAGGGAAACGTCTGGTCAGGGAGAGTGAGGAGATGACAGATGGGATTTACAGGCAAGCAGTCACTCCGGGTCCTCGGGAGAGAAATAAATGTGTAACAGTCAGGAGAGGGAAACGTCTGGTCAGGGAGAGTGCGGAGATGATAGACGGGATTTACAGGCAAGCAATCACACCGGGTCCTCGGGAGACAGATAAATGGGTAACAGTCAGGAGAGGGAAACGTCTGGTCAGGGAGAGTGAGGAGATCATAGAGGGGATTTACAGGCATGCAGTCACACCGGGTCCTGGGGAGACAGATAAATGGGTAACAGTCAGGAGAGGGAAACGTCTGGTCAGGGAGAGTGAGGAGATGATAGAGGAGATTTACTGGCAAGCAGTCACTCCGGGTCCCCGGGAGACAGATAAATGGGTAACAGTCAGGAGAGGGAAATGTCTGGTCAGGGAGAGTGAGGAGATGATAGACGGGATTTACAGGCAAGCAGTCACTCCGGGTCCCCGGGAGACAGATAAATGGGTAACAGACAGGAGAGGGAAATGTCTGGTCAGGGAGAGTGAGGAGATGATAGACGGGATTTACAGGCAACAATCACACCGGGTCCCCGGGAGACAGATAAATGGGTAACAGTCAGGAGAGGGAAACGTCTGGTCAGGGAGAGTGAGGAGATGATAGACGGGATTTACAGGCAAGCAATCACACCGGGTCCCCGGGAGACAGATAAATGGGTAACAGTCAGGAGAGGGAAACGTCTGGTCTGGGAGAGTGAGGAGATGATAGACGGGATTTACAGGCAAGCAGTCACTCCGGGTCCTCGGGAGAGAAATAAATGTGTAACAATCAGGAGAGGGAAACGTCTGGTCAGGGAGAGTGCGGAGATGATAGACGGGATTTACAGGCAAGCAATCACACCGGGTCCTCGGGAGACAGATAAATGGGTAACAGTCAGGAGAGGGAAATGTCTGGTCAGGGAGTGTGAGGAGATGATAGACGGGATTTACAGGCAACAATCACACCGGGTCCCCGGGAGACAGATAAATGGGTTAAAGTCAGGAGAGGGAAACGTCTGGTCAGGGAGAGTGAGGAGATGATAGACGGGATTTACAGGCAAGCAATCACACCGGGTCCCCGGGAGACAGATAAATGGGTAACAGTCAGGAGAGGGAAACGTCTGGTCTGGGAGAGTGAGGAGATGATAGACGGGATTTACAGGCAAGCAGTCACTCCGGGTCCTCGGGAGAGAAATAAATGTGTAACAATCAGGAGAGGGAAACGTCTGGTCAGGGAGAGTGCGGAGATGATAGACGGGATTTACAGGCAAGCAATCACACCGGGTCCTCGGGAGACAGATAAATGGGTAACAGTCAGGAGAGGGAAACGTCTGGTCAGGGAGAGTGAGGAGATGATAGATGAGATTTATTGGCAAGCAGTCACTCCGGGTCCCCGGGAGACAGATAAATGGGTAACAGTCAGGAGAGGGAAATGTCTGGTCAGGGAGAGTGAGGAGATGATAGACGGGATTTACAGGCAAGCAGTCACTCCGGGTCCCCGGGAGACAGATAAATGGGTAACAGTCAGGAGAGGGAAATGTCTGGTCAGGGAGAGTGAGGAGATGATAGACGGGATTTACAGGCAAGCAATCACACCGGGCCCCCGGGAGACAGATAAATGGGTAACAGTCAGGAGAGGGAAACGTCTGGTCAGGGAGAGTGAGGAGATGATAGACGGGATTTACAGGCAAGCAATCAAACCGGGTCCCCGGGAGACAGATAAATGGGTAACAGTCAGGAGAGGGAAACGTCTGGTCAGGGAGAGTGAGGAGATGACAGACGGGATTTACAGGCAAGCAGTCACACCGGGTCCTCGGGAGAGAAATAAATGTGTAACAGTCAGGAGAGGGAAACGTCTGGTCAGGGAGAGTGCGGAGATGATAGACGGGATTTACAGGCAAGCAATCACACCGGGTCCTCGGGAGACAGATAAATGGGTAACAGTCAGGAGAGGGAAACGTCTGGTCAGGGAGAGTGAGGAGATCATAGAGGGGATTTACAGGCATGCAGTCACACCGGGTCCTGGGGAGACAGATAAATGGGTAACAGTCAGGAGAGGGAAACGTCTGGTCAGGGAGAGTGAGGAGATGATAGAGGAGATTTACTGGCAAGCAGTCACTCCGGGTCCCCGGGAGACAGATAAATGGGTAACAGTCAGGAGAGGGAAATGTCTGGTCAGGGAGAGTGAGGAGATGATAGACGGGATTTACAGGCAAGCAGTCACTCCGGGTCCCCGGGAGACAGATAAATGGGTAACAGTCAGGAGAGGGAAATGTCTGGTCAGGGAGAGTGAGGAGATGATAGACGGGATTTACAGGCAACAATCACACCGGGTCCCCGGGAGACAGATAAATGGGTAACAGTCAGGAGAGGGAAACGTCTGGTCAGGGAGAGTGAGGAGATGATAGACGGGATTTACAGGCAAGCAATCACACCGGGTCCCCGGGAGACAGATAAATGGGTAACAGTCAGGAGAGGGAAACGTCTGGTCTGGGAGAGTGAGGAGATGATAGACGGGATTTACAGGCAAGCAGTCACTCCGGGTCCCCGGGAGACAGATAAATGGGTAACAGTCAGGAGAGGGAAATGTCTGGTCAGGGAGAGTGAGGAGATGATAGACGGGATTTACAGGCAAGCAGTCACTCCGGGTCCCCGGGAGACAGATAAATGGGTAACAGTCAGGAGAGGGAAATGTCTGGTCAGGGAGAGTGAGGAGATGATAGACGGGATTTACAGGCAACAATCACACCGGGTCCCCGGGAGACAGATAAATGGGTAACAGTCAGGAGAGGGAAACGTCTGGTCAGGGAGAGTGAGGAGATGATAGACGGGATTTACAGGCAAGCAATCACACCGGGTCCCCGGGAGACAGATAAATGGGTAACAGTCAGGAGAGGGAAACGTCTGGTCTGGGAGAGTGAGGAGATGATAGACGGGATTTACAGGCAAGCAGTCACTCCGGGTCCTCGGGAGAGAAATAAATGTGTAACAATCAGGAGAGGGAAACGTCTGGTCAGGGAGAGTGCGGAGATGATAGACGGGATTTACAGGCAAGCAATCACACCGGGTCCTCGGGAGACAGATAAATCGGTAACAGTCAGGAGAGGGAAACGTCTGGTCAGGGAGAGTGAGGAGATGATAGACGGGATTTACAGGCAAGCAGTCACTCCGGGTCCTCGGGAGAGAAATAAATGTGTAACAATCAGGAGAGGGAAACGTCTGGTCAGGGAGAGTGCGGAGATGATAGACGGGATTTACAGGCAAGCAATCACACCGGGTCCTCGGGAGACAGATAAATGGGTAACAGTCAGGAGAGGGAAACGTCTGGTCAGGGAGAGTGAGGAGATGATAGATGAGATTTACTGGCAAGCAGTCACTCCGGGTCCCCGGGAGACAGATAAATGGGTAACAGTCAGGAGAGGGAAATGTCTGGTCAGGGAGAGTGAGGAGATGATAGACGGGATTTACAGGCAAGCAGTCACTCCGGGTCCCCGGGAGACAGATAAATGGGTAACAGTCAGGAGAGGGAAATGTCTGGTCAGGGAGAGTGAGGAGATGATAGACGGGATTTACAGGCAAGCAATCAAACCGGGTCCCCGGGAGACAGATAAATGGGTAACAGTCAGGAGAGGGAAACGTCTGGTCAGGGAGAGTGAGGAGATGACAGACGGGATTTACAGGCAAGCAGTCACACCGGGTCCTCGGGAGAGAAATAAATGTGTAACAGTCAGGAGAGGGAAACGTCTGGTCAGGGAGAGTGCGGAGATGATAGACGGGATTTACAGGCAAGCAATCACACCGGGTCCTCGGGAGACAGATAAATGGGTAACAGTCAGGAGAGGGAAACGTCTGGTCAGGGAGAGTGAGGAGATCATAGAGGGGATTTACAGGCATGCAGTCACACCGGGTCCTGGGGAGACAGATAAATGGGTAACAGTCAGGAGAGGGAAACGTCTGGTCAGGGAGAGTGAGGAGATGATAGAGGAGATTTACTGGCAAGCAGTCACTCCGGGTCCCCGGGAGACAGATAAATGGGTAACAGTCAGGAGAGGGAAATGTCTGGTCAGGGAGAGTGAGGAGATGATAGACGGGATTTACAGGCAAGCAGTCACTCCGGGTCCCCGGGAGACAGATAAATGGGTAACAGTCAGGAGAGGGAAATGTCTGGTCAGGGAGAGTGAGGAGATGATAGACGGGATTTACAGGCAACAATCACACCGGGTCCCCGGGAGACAGATAAATGGGTAACAGTCAGGAGAGGGAAACGTCTGGTCAGGGAGAGTGAGGAGATGATAGACGGGATTTACAGGCAAGCAATCACACCGGGTCCCCGGGAGACAGATAAATGGGTAACAGTCAGGAGAGGGAAACGTCTGGTCTGGGAGAGTGAGGAGATGATAGACGGGATTTACAGGCAAGCAGTCACTCCGGGTCCTCGGGAGAGAAATAAATGTGTAACAATCAGGAGAGGGAAACGTCTGGTCAGGGAGAGTGCGGAGATGATAGACGGGATTTACAGGCAAGCAATCACACCGGGTCCTCGGGAGACAGATAAATGGGTAACAGTCAGGAGAGGGAAACGTCTGGTCAGGGAGAGTGAGGAGATCATAGAGGGGATTTACAGGCAAGCAGTCACTCCGGGTCCTCGGGAGACAGATAAATGGGTAACAGTCAGGAGAGGGAAACGTCTGGTCAGGTTGAATGAGGAGATGATAGAGGGGATTTACAGGCATACGGTCACACCGGGTCCTGGGGAGACAGATAAATGGGTAACAGTCAGGAGATGGAAACGTCTGGTCAGGGAGAGTGAGGAGATGATAGACGGGATTTATAGGCAAGCAGTCACACCGGGTCCTGGGGAGACAGATAAATGGGTAACAGACAGGAGAGGGAAACGTCTGGTCAGGGAGAGTGAGGAGATGATAGAGAGGATTTACAGGCATGCAGTCACACCGGGTCCTGGGGAGACAGATAAATGGGTAACAGTCAGGAGAGAGAAACGTCTGGTCAGGAAGAGTGAAGAGATGATAGAGGAGATTTACAGGCAAGCAGTCACTCCGGGTCCCCGGAAGACAGATAAATGGGTAACAGTCAGGAGAGGGAAATGTCTGGTCAGGGAGAGTGAGGAGATGATAGACGGGATTTACAGGCAAGCAGTCACACCGGGTCCCCGGGAGACAGATAAATGGGTAACAGTCAGGAGAGGGAAGCGTCGATCAGGGAGAGTGAGGAGATGATAGAGGGGATTTACAGGCATACGGTCACACCGGGTCCTGGGGAGACAGATAAATGGGTAACAGTCAGGAGAGGGAAACGTCTGGTCAGGGAGAGTTAGGAGATGATAGAGGGGATTTACAGGCAAGCAGTCACAGCGGGTCCCCGGGAGACAGATAAATGGGTAACAGTCAGGAGAGGGAAACGTCTGGTCAGGGAGACTGAGGAGATGATAGAGGGGATTTACAGGCATACGGTCACACCGGGTCCTGGGGAAAAATATAATTGGTTAACAGTCAGGAGAGGGAAACGACTGGTCAGGGAGAGTTAGGAGATGATAGAGGGGATTTACTGGCAAGCAGTCACTCCGGGTCCCCGGGAGACAGATAAATGGGTAACAGTCAGGAGAGGGAAATGTCTGGTCAGGGAGAGTGAGGAGATGATAGACGGGATTTACAGGCAAGCAGTCACTCCGGGTCCCCGGGAGACAGATAAATGGGTAACAGTCAGGAGAGGGAAATGTCTGGTCAGGGAGAGTGAGGAGATGATAGACGGGATTTACAGGCAAGCAATCACACCGGGCCCCCGGGAGACAGATAAATGGGTAACAGTCAGGAGAGGGAAACGTCTGGTCAGGGAGAGTGAGGAGATGATAGACGGGATTTACAGGCAAGCAATCAAACCGGGTCCCCGGGAGACAGATAAATGGGTAACAGTCAGGAGAGGGAAACGTCTGGTCAGGGAGAGTGAGGAGATGACAGACGGGATTTACAGGCAAGCAGTCACACCGGGTCCTCGGGAGAGAAATAAATGTGTAACAGTCAGGAGAGGGAAACGTCTGGTCAGGGAGAGTGCGGAGATGATAGACGGGATTTACAGGCAAGCAATCACACCGGGTCCTCGGGAGACAGATAAATGGGTAACAGTCAGGAGAGGGAAACGTCTGGTCAGGGAGAGTGAGGAGATCATAGAGGGGATTTACAGGCATGCAGTCACACCGGGTCCTGGGGAGACAGATAAATGGGTAACAGTCAGGAGAGGGAAACGTCTGGTCAGGGAGAGTGAGGAGATGATAGAGGAGATTTACTGGCAAGCAGTCACTCCGGGTCCCCGGGAGACAGATAAATGGGTAACAGTCAGGAGAGGGAAATGTCTGGTCAGGGAGAGTGAGGAGATGATAGACGGGATTTACAGGCAAGCAGTCACTCCGGGTCCCCGGGAGACAGATAAATGGGTAACAGTCAGGAGAGGGAAATGTCTGGTCAGGGAGAGTGAGGAGATGATAGACGGGATTTACAGGCAACAATCACACCGGGTCCCCGGGAGACAGATAAATGGGTAACAGTCAGGAGAGGGAAACGTCTGGTCAGGGAGAGTGAGGAGATGATAGACGGGATTTACAGGCAAGCAATCACACCGGGTCCCCGGGAGACAGATAAATGGGTAACAGTCAGGAGAGGGAAACGTCTGGTCTGGGAGAGTGAGGAGATGATAGACGGGATTTACAGGCAAGCAGTCACTCCGGGTCCTCGGGAGAGAAATAAATGTGTAACAATCAGGAGAGGGAAACGTCTGGTCAGGGAGAGTGCGGAGATGATAGACGGGATTTACAGGCAAGCAATCACACCGGGTCCTCGGGAGACAGATAAATGGGTAACAGTCAGGAGAGGGAAACGTCTGGTCAGGGAGAGTGAGGAGATCATAGAGGGGATTTACAGGCAAGCAGTCACTCCGGGTCCTCGGGAGACAGATAAATGGGTAACAGTCAGGAGAGGGAAACGTCTGGTCAGGTTGAATGAGGAGATGATAGAGGGGATTTACAGGCATACGGTCACACCGGGTCCTGGGGAGACAGATAAATGGGTAACAGTCAGGAGATGGAAACGTCTGGTCAGGGAGAGTGAGGAGATGATAGACGGGATTTATAGGCAAGCAGTCACACCGGGTCCTGGGGAGACAGATAAATGGGTAACAGACAGGAGAGGGAAACGTCTGGTCAGGGAGAGTGAGGAGATGATAGAGAGGATTTACAGGCATGCAGTCACACCGGGTCCTGGGGAGACAGATAAATGGGTAACAGTCAGGAGAGAGAAACGTCTGGTCAGGAAGAGTGAAGAGATGATAGAGGAGATTTACAGGCAAGCAGTCACTCCGGGTCCCCGGAAGACAGATAAATGGGTAACAGTCAGGAGAGGGAAATGTCTGGTCAGGGAGAGTGAGGAGATGATAGACGGGATTTACAGGCAAGCAGTCACACCGGGTCCCCGGGAGACAGATAAATGGGTAACAGTCAGGAGAGGGAAGCGTCGATCAGGGAGAGTGAGGAGATGATAGAGGGGATTTACAGGCATACGGTCACACCGGGTCCTGGGGAGACAGATAAATGGGTAACAGTCAGGAGAGGGAAACGTCTGGTCAGGGAGAGTTAGGAGATGATAGAGGGGATTTACAGGCAAGCAGTCACAGCGGGTCCCCGGGAGACAGATAAATGGGTAACAGTCAGGAGAGGGAAACGTCTGGTCAGGGAGACTGAGGAGATGATAGAGGGGATTTACAGGCATACGGTCACACCGGGTCCTGGGGAAAAAGATAATTGGTTAACAGTCAGGAGAGGGAAACGACTGGTCAGGGAGAGTTAGGAGATGATAGAGGGGATTTACAGGCAAGCAGTCACACCGTGTCCTGGGGAGACAGATAAATGGGTGACAGTCAGGAGAGGGAAACGTCTGGTCAGGGAGAGTGAGGAGATGATAAAGGGGATTTACAGGCAAGCAGTCACTCCGGGTCCTCGGGAGACAGGTAAATGGGTAACAGTCAGGAGAGGGAAACGTCTGGTCAGGGTGAGTGAGGAGATGATAGAGAGGATTTACAGGCATGCAGTCACACCGGGTCCTGGGGAGACAGATAAATGGGTAACAGTCAGGAGAGGGAAACGTCTGGTCAGGTAGAGTGAGAAGATGATAGAGAGGATTTACAGGCATGCAGTCACACCGGGTCCTGGGGAGACAGATAAATGGGTAACAGTCAGGAGAGGGAAACGTCTGGTCAGGGAGAGTGAGGAGATGATAGAGGAGATTTACTGGCAAGCAGTCACTCCGGGTCCCCGGGAGACAAATAAATGGGTAACAGTCAGGAGAGGGAAACGTCTGGTCAGGGAGAGTGAGGAGATGATAGAGGGGATTTACAGGCATACGGTCACACCGGGTCCTGGGGAGACAGATAAATGGGTAACAGTCAGGAGAGGGCAACGTCTGGTCAGGGAGAGTTAGGAGATGATAGAGGGGATTTACAGGCAGGCAGTCACACCGGGTCTGGGGAGACAGATAAATGGGTGACAGTCAGGAGAGGGAATCGTCTGGTCAGGGAGAGTGAGGAGATGATAGAGGGGATTTACAGGCAAGCAGTCACTCCGGGTCCTCGGGAGACAGATAAATGGGTAACAGTCAGGAGAGGGAAACGTCTGGTCAGGGAGAGTGAGGAGATGATAGAGGGGATTTACAGGCAAGCAGTCACACCGGGTCCTGGGGAGACAGATAAATGGGTAACAGTCAGGAGAGGGAAGCGTCGATCAGGGAGAGTGAGGAGATGATAGAGGGGATTTACAGGCATACGGTCACACCGGGTCCTGGGCAGACAGATAAATGGGTGACAGTCAGGAGAGGGAAACGTCTGGTCAGGGAGAGTGAGGAGATGATAAAGGGGATTTACAGGCAAGCAGTCACTCCGGGTCCTCGGGAGACAGGTAAATGGGTAACAGTCAGGAGAGGGAAAAGTCTGGTCAGGGTGAGTGAGGAGATGATAGAGAGGATTTACAGGCATGCAGTCACACCGGGTCCTGGGGAGACAGATAAATGGGTAACAGTCAGGAGAGGGAAACGTCTGGTCAGGGAGAGTGAGGAGATGATAGAGAGGATTTACAGGCATGCAGTCACACCGGGTCCTGGGGAGACAGATAAATGGGTAACAGTCAGGAGAGGGAAACGTCTTGGTCAGGGAGAGTGAGGAGATGATAGAGGAGATTTACTGGCAAGCAGTCACTCCGGGTCCCCGGGAGACAGATAAATGGGTAACAGTCAGGAGAGGGAAATGTCTGGTCAGGGAGTGTGAGGAGATGATAGACGTGATTTACAGGCAAGCAGTCACACCGGGTCCCCGGAAGACAGATAAATGGGTAACAGTCAGGAGAGGGAAACGTCTGGTCAGGGAGAGTGAGGAGATGATAGACGGGATTTATAGGCAAGCAGTCACACCGGGTCCTGGGGAGACAGATAAATGGGTAACAGTCAGGAGAGGGAAACGTCTGGTCAGGGAGAGTGAGGAGATGATAGAGAGGATTTACAGGCATGCAGTCACACCGGGTCCTGGGGAGACAGATAAATGGGTAATAGTCAGGAGAGAGAAACGTCTGGTCAGGAAGAGTGAAGAGATGATAGAGGAGATTTACAGGCATACGGTCACACCGGGTCCTGGGCAGACAGATAAATGGGTGACAGTCAGGAGAGGGAAACGTCTGGTCAGGGAGAGTGAGGAGATGATAAAGGGGATTTACAGGCAAGCAGTCACTCCGGGTCCTCGGGAGACAGGTAAATGGGTAACAGTCAGGAGAGGGAAAAGTCTGGTCAGGGTGAGTGAGGAGATGATAGAGAGGATTTACAGGCATGCAGTCACACCGGGTCCTGGGGAGACAGATAAATGGGTAACAGTCAGGAGAGGGAAACGTCTGGTCAGGGAGAGTGAGGAGATGATAGAGAGGATTTACAGGCATGCAGTCACACCGGGTCCTGGGGAGACAGATAAATGGGTAATAGTCAGGAGAGAGAAACGTCTGGTCAGGAAGAGTGAAGAGATGATAGAGGAGATTTACAGGCATACGGTCACACCGGGTCCTGGGCAGACAGATAAATGGGTGACAGTCAGGAGAGGGAAACGTCTGGTCAGGGAGAGTGAGGAGATGATAAAGGGGATTTACAGGCAAGCAGTCACTCCGGGTCCTCGGGAGACAGGTAAATGGGTAACAGTCAGGAGAGGGAAAAGTCTGGTCAGGGTGAGTGAGGAGATGATAGAGAGGATTTACAGGCATGCAGTCACACCGGGTCCTGGGGAGACAGATAAATGGGTAACAGTCAGGAGAGGGAAACGTCTGGTCAGGGAGAGTGAGGAGATGATAGAGAGGATTTACAGGCATGCAGTCACAGCGGGTCCTGGGGAGACAGATAAATGGGTAACAGTCAGGAGAGGGAAACGTCTTGGTCAGGGAGAGTGAGGAGATGATAGAGGAGATTTACTGGCAAGCAGTCACTCCGGGTCCCCGGGAGACAGTTAAATGGGTAACAGTCAGGAGAGGGAATTGTCTGGTCAGGGAGAGTGAGGAGATGATAGACGGGATTTACAGGCAAGCAGTCACACCGGGTCCCCGGGAGACAGATAAATGGGTAACAGTCAGGAGAGGGAAACGTCTGGTCAGGGAGAGTGAGGAGATGATAGAGAGGATTTACAGGCATGCAGTCACACCGGGTCCTGGGGAGACAGATAAATGGGTAACAGTCAGGAGAGGGAAACGTCTGGTCAGGGAGAGTGAGGAGATGATAGAGGAGATTTACTGGCAAGCAGTCACTCCGGGTCCCCGGGAGACAGATAAATGGGTAACAGTCAGGAGAGGGAAATGTCTGGTCAGGGAGTGTGAGGAGATGATAGACGTGATTTACAGGCAAGCAGTCACACCGGGTCCCCGGAAGACAGATAAATGGGTAACAGTCAGGAGAGGGAAACGTCTGGTCAGGGAGAGTGAGGAGATGATAGACGGGATTTATAGGCAAGCAGTCACACCGGGTCCTGGGGAGACAGATAAATGGGTAACAGTCAGGAGAGGGAAACGTCTGGTCAGGGAGAGTGAGGAGATGATAGAGAGGATTTACAGGCATGCAGTCACACCGGGTCCTGGGGAGACAGATAAATGGGTAATAGTCAGGAGAGAGAAACGTCTGGTCAGGAAGAGTGAAGAGATGATAGAGGAGATTTACAGGCAAGCAGTCACTCCGGGTCCCCGGGAGACAGATAAATGGGTAACAGTCAGGAGAGGGAAATGTCTGGTCAGGGAGAGTTAGGAGATGATAGAGGGGATTTACAGGCAAGCAGTCACAGCGGGTCCCCGGGAGACAGATAAATGGGTAACAGTCAGGAGAGGGAAACGTCTGGTCAGGGAGACTGAGGAGATGATAGAGGGGATTTACAGGCATACGGTCACACCGGGTCCTGGGGAGACAGATAAATGGGTAACAGTCAGGAGAGGGAAACGTCTGGTCAGGGAGAGTGAGGAGATGATAGAGGGGATTTACAGGCAAGCAGTCACACCGGGTCCTGGGGAGACAGATAAATGGGTAACAGTCAGGAGAGGGAAGCGTCGATCAGGGAGAGTGAGGAGATGATAGAGGGGATTTACAGGCATACGGTCACACCGGGTCCTGGGCAGACAGATAAATGGGTGACAGTCAGGAGAGGGAAACGTCTGGTCAGGGAGAGTGAGGAGATGATAAAGGGGATTTACAGGCAAGCAGTCACTCCGGGTCCTCGGGAGACAGGTAAATGGGTAACAGTCAGGAGAGGGAAAAGTCTGGTCAGGGTGAGTGAGGAGATGATAGAGAGGATTTACAGGCATGCAGTCACACCGGGTCCTGGGGAGACAGATAAATGGGTAACAGTCAGGAGAGGGAAACGTCTGGTCAGGGAGAGTGAGGAGATGATAGAGGAGATTTACTGGCAAGCAGTCACTCCGGGTCCCCGGGAGACAGATAAATGGGTAACAGTCAGGAGAGGGAAATGTCTGGTCAGGGAGTGTGAGGAGATGATAGACGTGATTTACAGGCAAGCAGTCACACCGGGTCCCCGGAAGACAGATAAATGGGTAACAGTCAGGAGAGGGAAACGTCTGGTCAGGGAGAGTGAGGAGATGATAGACGGGATTTATAGGCAAGCAGTCACACCGGGTCCTGGGGAGACAGATAAATGGGTAACAGTCAGGAGAGGGAAACGTCTGGTCAGGGAGAGTGAGGAGATGATAGAGAGGATTTACAGGCATGCAGTCACACCGGGTCCTGGGGAGACAGATAAATGGGTAATAGTCAGGAGAGAGAAACGTCTGGTCAGGAAGAGTGAAGAGATGATAGAGGAGATTTACAGGCAAGCAGTCACTCCGGGTCCCCGGGAGACAGATAAATGGGTAACAGTCAGGAGAGGGAAATGTCTGGTCAGGGAGAGTTAGGAGATGATAGAGGGGATTTACAGGCAAGCAGTCACAGCGGGTCCCCGGGAGACAGATAAATGGGTAACAGTCAGGAGAGGGAAACGTCTGGTCAGGGAGACTGAGGAGATGATAGAGGGGATTTACAGGCATACGGTCACACCGGGTCCTGGGGAAAAAGATAATTGGTTAACAGTCAGGAGAGGGAAACGACTGGTCAGGGAGAGTTAGGAGATGATAGAGGGGATTTACAGGCAAGCAGTCACACCGGGTCCTGGGGAGACAGATAAATGGGTGACAGTCAGGAGAGGGAAACGTCTGGTCAGGGAGAGTGAGGAGATGATAAAGGGGATTTACAGGCAAGCAGTCACTCCGGGTCCTCGGGAGACAGGTAAATGGGTAACAGTCAGGAGAGGGAAACGTCTGGTCAGGGTGAGTGAGGAGATGATAGAGAGGATTTACAGGCATGCAGTCACACCGGGTCCTGGGGAGACAGATAAATGGGTAACAGTCAGGAGAGGGAAACGTCTGGTCAGGTAGAGTGAGAAGATGATAGAGAGGATTTACAGGCATGCAGTCACACCGGGTCCTGGGGAGACAGATAAATGGGTAACAGTCAGGAGAGGGAAACGTCTGGTCAGGGAGAGTGAGGAGATGATAGAGGAGATTTACTGGCAAGCAGTCACTCCGGGTCCCCGGGAGACAGATAAATGGGTAACAGTCAGGAGAGGGAAACGTCTGGTCAGTGAGAGTGAGGAGATGATAGAGGGGATTTACAGGCATACGGTCACACCGGGTCCTGGGGAGACAGATAAATGGGTAACAGTCAGGAGAGGGCAACGTCTGGTCAGGGAGAGTTAGGAGATGATAGAGGGGATTTACAGGCAGGCAGTCACACCGGGTCTGGGGAGACAGATAAATGGGTGACAGTCAGGAGAGGGAATCGTCTGGTCAGGGAGAGTGAGGAGATGATAGAGGGGATTTACAGGCAAGCAGTCACTCCGGGTCCTCGGGAGACAGATAAATGGGTAACAGTCAGGAGAGGGAAACGTCTGGTCAGGGAGAGTGAGGAGATGATAGAGGGGATTTACAGACAAGCAGTCACACCGGGTCCTGGGGAGACAGATAAATGGGTAACAGTCAGGAGAGGGAAGCGTCGATCAGGGAGAGTGAGGAGATGATAGAGGGGATTTACAGGCATACGGTCACACCGGGTCCTGGGCAGACAGATAAATGGGTGACAGTCAGGAGAGGGAAACGTCTGGTCAGGGAGAGTGAGGAGATGATAAAGGGGATTTACAGGCAAGCAGTCACTCCGGGTCCTGGGGAGACAGATAAATGGGTAACAGTCAGGAGAGGGAAACGTCTGGTCAGGGAGAGTGAGGAGATGATAGAGAGGATTTACAGGCATGCAGTCACACCGGGTCCTGGGGAGACAGATAAATGGGTAACAGTCAGGAGAGGGAAACGTCTGGTCAGGGAGAGTGAGGAGATGATAGAGGAGATTTACAGGCAAGCAGTCACTCCGGGTCCCCGGGAGACAGATAAATGGGTAACAGTCAGGAGAGGGAAACGTCTGGTCAGGGAGAGTGAGGAGATGATAGAGAGGATTTACAGGCATGCAGTCACACCGGGTCCTGGGGAGACAGATAAATGGGTAACAGTCAGGAGAGGGAAACGTCTGGTCAGGGAGAGTGAGGAGATGATAGAGGAGATTTACTGGCAAGCAGTCACTCCGGGTCCCCGGGAGACAGATAAATGGGTAACAGTCAGGAGAGGGAAATGTCTGGTCAGGGAGTGTGAGGAGATGATAGACGGGATTTACAGGCAAGCAGTCACACCGGGTCCCCGGAAGACAGATAAATGGGTAACAGTCAGGAGAGGGAAGCGTCTGGTCAGGGAGAGTGAGGAGATGATAGAGGGGATTTACAGGCAAGCAGTCATAGCGGGTCCCCGGGAGACAGATAAATGGGTAACAGTCAGGAGAGGGAAACGTCTGGTCAGGGAGAGTTAGGAGATGATAGAGGGGATTTACAGGCAAGCAGTCACACCGGGTCCTGGGGAGACAGATAAGTGGGTAACAGTCAGGAGAGGGAAAGGCAGGTGTCAGATAATTGAGAGTACCCGTGTGGCTGTCCCTTTTAACAATAGGTGCTCCTGTTTGAGTATTGTTGGGGAGATGTGAGGCCTGCAGACCAATGGGATGCAACAATTGACGTTCTCCTGGCGCAGGGTCTGGCCCTGTTGCTCAGTAGGGTAGAGAAAGCAAGAAGACAGCAGTAAATCGTGACTCTATAGTTAGGGGGTCAGACAGTCGATCCTGAGGACGCGGATAAGATACACTGGTGGTTACTTCCCTCTCTGTTGCCTGGGAGCGGGATGTTTCTGATCGCGTGCATGATATCCTGTAGTGGGATTGATAACAGCCTGAGGTCGTGATACCTATTGGTACCAACGATATAGGAAGGAAAAGGGAAGAGGTCCTGAATATAGGGAGTTAGGAAGGAAGATGAGAAACAGGACCTCAAAGATAAGAATATCGGGATTACTATCTGTGCCTGGGGACAAGTGAGTTTAGGAACAGAGTGATGTGGAGGATAAATGAGTAGCGGAGGATTGGAGCAAGGGCCAGGAACTCAGAGTTCTGGATCATTCGTTCCTCTTTTGGGCCAGGTGTGACCTGTACAATAAGGACGGGTGGCACCTGAATCCAAGGGGGACCAATAGTCTGGCGGAGAGGCCTGCTAAGGCTACTGAGGAGAGTTTGAACACGAATTGATGGCGGGTGGGAACCGGACTGAAGAGACTGGGGAAGAGGAGGTTGGCTCACAGGTTGGCTTGGAGACAGCGCGAGAGGCTGGACAGACAGGTGATAGACAAGGGACGCGCTCAGACCGATGGTTTCAGATGTGTCTATTTTAAGGCAAGATGCATCATGATCAGAAACATCCCGCTCCCAGGCAACAGGGAGGGAAGCAACCACCAGTGTATCATTCCTGCGTCCTCAGGATCGCCTGTCTGACCCTGGGGCTGTCCCTCTTTACAAAAAGTGCTCCTGTGTGAGTATTGTTTGGGGTGACATCCTGCCTGGGGGAAACACCAATGGCCGAGCCTCAGGCACAGTCTGGCGCCGTAGCTCAGAAGTGTAGGGAAAGGAAGGGGATGGCAGCAGTGACAGGGAACTCTCTAGTTAGGGGGTCGGATAGGCGATTCTGAGGACGCAGGAAATATACACAGATGGTAGTTTGCCTCCCTGTTGCCAGGGACCGGGATGTTTCTGCTGGCGTCCACGATATCCTGTAGTAGGAAGGTGAACAGCCGGAGGTTGTGATAACTATTGGTACCAACGACATAGGAAGGAAAAAGGAAGAGGTGCTGATGGAAACAGGACCTCAAAGGTAAGAATGCCGGGATTACAATCTGTGCCCCGGGACAAGTGAATTTAGGAACAACGTGATGTGAAGGATAAATGCGTAGCTGACGGATTGGAACAAAGGCCAGGAACTCAGATTTCTGGATCATTCGGTCCTCTTTTGGGCCAGGTGTGACCTGTAAAAAAGGACGGGTTGCACCTGAATCCGAGGGGGACCAATAGTCTGGCGGAGAGGCCTGCTAAGGCTACTGAGGAGAGTTTAAACACGAATTGTTGATGGGAACCGGACTGAAGAGACTGGGGAAGAGGAGGTTGGCTCACAGGAAGAGAACGCTTGGAGACAGCGCGAGAGGGAGGACAGACAGGTGATAGACAAGGGACGCGCTCACACCGATGGTTTCAAATGTGCCTATTTTAAGGCAAGAAGCATCATGAACAAATCGGATGAGCTGAGAACATGGAACAGAGCTTGGAGCGATGATGTTGTGGCCGTTACAGAGACTTGGATGGCTCAGGGACGGGAATGGCTCCTTACAGTGCCGGTCTTTAGATGTTTCAGAAAGCAGAGACGTAGGCTACAGAGGTGGGGGCGTGGCACTGCTGATCAGAGATAGTGTCACGGCTGCAGAAAAGGAGGAAGGCATGGCGGGATTGTCCACTGAGTCTCTGTGGCTGATGTTCGAAGCAGGAACGGGTTAATAACTCCATTGAATGTTTTTAATGGACCACCCAATAGCAACACGGGCATCAAGATATAGATAGGGATATAGATTCTGGAAAGATTTTATTATAAGAGAGTGGTCGTCGAAGGAGATTTTAATTTCGCAAATATTCGTTGTCATATCCCTAGACCAAGGGGTTTAGATAGGATGCAGTTTGTTAGGTCTGTTAGGAAGGTCTCCTGATACAATGTGTAGATAATCCTACAAGAAGACAGGCTGTACTTGATCTGGTATTTGGAAAAGAACATGGTGAAATATCATGCAGGTCAGTGGGAGAGCGTTTTCGAGATAGTGATCGCAATTCTATCTCCTTTACTTTTGTATTGGAGAGCAAGAGGAACAAACAAGTTGAGAAAGCGTTTAATTGGAGTAAGGGGAAATACGAAGTTATAAACCAGGAACTTGGGAGCATAAACTTGGAACACATGTTTTGAGGGAAATAGACGGCAGAAATGTGCCAAATCCTCAGGGTGCGTTCCAATGAGACAAGAGCAAGATGGTAGGGCGCAGGAAACGTGGTGTATAAAGGCTGTTGAAATTCTGTTCAGAAAGTAAAGAAAAACGTTCAAAAGTTCAAACGCCTAGGTAATGATAGCGATCTAGAAGATTATAAGGCGAGGAGGGACAAACTTGAAAAAGAAACTAGGAGAGCCAGAAAGATCCATGAGAAGTCCTTGGCGGACAACATTGAGAAAAACCCTTGTACAAGGCTAGTAAGCAGCTCCCTCCCACAAGCTGTCAGACTGCTAAATAGCTGCTCTACCTGATTCTGCATTGGACACTTGCACTGGACACCTATAACTTCTTTTTAACCGACATGTGGCTGTTGTGTTTTACTATTTATGGTTGTGTTTACTATTTATTGTTGCGTTTGTTGTTATGATTGCACTGCTCCTGGGAACCGCTGTCTCATTCTGCCCTGCGGAGCTGATATACGGTTAGAATGACAATAAAGTTTTTGAATATTGAATCTGGAATCTTACAATGCTTCCCCTCCCTTCCTATAGTAAGGCGAACAGAACTGGACACAGTACCTCGTCTGGCCTAAAAGTTTTATAGAGCTGCATCATTACCTCGCGACTCTTAAACTCTAGCCCTCGATTCATGAAAACTAACACTGTCATATGTTTTCATAACTACCCTATCTAACTGTGAGGTAACCTTTCAGGGATCTGTGGACATGTATGCCCCGATCCCTCTGCTTCTTCACACTATCCACTATCCTGCCATTTACTTTGTACTCTGCCTTGGAGTTTGTCCTTCTGAAGTGTACCTTCTCACACTTCTCCGGGTAGAACTCCATCTGCCACTGCTCAGCCCACTTCTGCATCCTATCAATGTCTCTACAATCTTCGACAATCCTCGACACTATCCACAACAGCACCATTTTATTTGTCGTCGGCAAACTTGCCAACCCAACCTTCCACCACAATATCCAGGTCGTTTAAAAAAATCACGAAAAGCAGCAGTCCGAGAGCCGATCCTTGGGGGACACCACTGGTCCTAACCCTCCAATCTGAATGTTCTCTCTTCACCACAACGCTCTGCGTTCTGCACGGAAGCCAATTCTGAATCTACCTGGCAAAACACCCCTGTATTGCCTTCTGGCATTCTAAATATGCCTACCGAGCGGAACCTTATCAAATGCCTTACGAAAACCCATGTAGACCACTTACACTACACTACCCTCATCGAAATGCCTGATGACCTCATAAATGACCATGATTTTCTGAATGCCCAGAGATCATATATCTAAGAATCTTTTCCAAATATTACGTCTGCCCCATGAGAGACGTAAGGCTCACTGGTCTATAATTACCCGGACTAGCCCTACTACATTTTTTTTATAAGGGGACAACTTTCGTCTCCCTCTAATCCCCGTCGACAACGAGGACTTAAAGATCCTAGCTACAGGATCAGTTAATCTCTTCCATCGCCTCGTCCTGCAGCCTGGGGAATATTCCGACAGGCCCCGGGGACTTATCCGTCCTACTGTATTTTAACAACTCCAACACCTCCTCTCCCTTAACATTAACGTGTTCCAGAACATCAACCTCACTCATACTGTCCTCAAATTCAGAACTTTCCCTCTCATTGGTGAATATCGAAGACAAGTATTTATTGAGGACCTCGCTCACTTCCACATACACCAGACACATCTACCCACTTTTATCTCTAATCGGTCCGACCTTTACTCCTGTCAGCCTTTTGTTCTTCACATAATTGAGGAATGCCTTGTTGTTTTCCTTTACCCTACTAGCCAAGGCTTTCTCATGCCCCCATCTTGCTCTCCTCAGCCCCTTCTTAATCTGCTTTCTTTCTAGTTTATATTCCTCAATAGCCCCATCTGATCCTTGCTTCCTAAACTTGATGTATGCTGCCTTCTTCAACCTGAATAGATTTTCCAACTCACTTGTCAACCATGGATCATTCACCCTAACATTCATTACCTTCTTCACCGGGACAAATGTATTCCTAACATCATGCAAGAGATCCCTAAACATTCATCACTTTTCCATAGTACATTTCCCTCAAAAAAAAAACATCATCCCAATTCACACCCCTAAGTTCTAGCCTCATAGCCTCATAATTTGCGCTTTCCCAATTAAAAACAAAATCCTGTTTTCTCTGGTTTTATCATTTTCCATGATAATGTTAAAGGCCAGGGAGAGATGTTCACTGTCACCCAGATGCTGCACAAACTGAGAGACCTGTGACCTAACTCGGTTCGTTACCTAATACTAGATCTAGTATGGCATCTCTCTCTACTCGGCCTACCAACATATTGTGACAGGAATCCGTCCTGGACGCACTTAACAAATTCTGTCCCATCTGGAGCATTAGAACTAATCAGGTGCCCATCGATATTAAGAAAGTTAAAGTCACCCATGATAACAACCCTGTTATTTTTGCATCTTTTCAAAATCTGCCTCTAACTCTGCTCCTCCGTATCTCTGCTGCTACCAGTGGACCAATAGAATACTCCGAAAAGAGTAACTGCTCCCTCGCCGTTCCTGACTTCCGCCCAAACTGCCCCAAAAGAGGATCCTGCTACATTACCTACCCTTTCTGTAGTTGTAATACTATCCCCGACCAGTAATGCCACCTCTCCTTCCGTTCTCCCCACCCCCACCCCTCATCTATATTCCTTCTAAATCATTGAAATCCAGGAATATTGAGAATCCTTTCCTTCCCTGGTACCAGCCATGTCTCTGTAATGGCCAGAACATCATAATTCCATATATGTATCCAAGGTCTCAATTCATCTCCTTTGCTCCTGCAGTTTCTTGCACTGAGGTGGACGCAGTTTAGCTCTTCTACCTTAGTACCTCTGCACCCTTAACTGCTTATCTTTCCTCAAATCCTCTTTATATGTTAAATATGGCTATACTCCATGCACTGTGCCTGCAGTTCTGGAATGACCGTTATCCTCCTCGACCTGACTATCGGCTCTATCGGCTCAGGGGTGGTTCCCCTCCCCCTGCAAATCTAGTTTAATCCCCCCTCCCCTCGGAGCAGCTTTGCAGGCCTTCTGCACGATCCACAACACCACCTATCTCTGTATCATCTGCAACCGTACCAACACACCCTTCTGCATTGCCATCCGGATTAATTATATCGATCACAGACACGGGAGAGTTCCCAGACACATACATAGATACAGATCACATCATTGGAGTAAAACGGAGTGAAATAAAAAACGATTGCAGAATAAAAGGAAAATGCACGCAGGCAGACAATCATACGCAAGGGCCACGAAGGGGTATAATCTGAGGTCAGGTTTATATCTTACTGCAGTAAGGGACCCTTCAATAGTCTGGTAACAGTGGTGTGGAAGATGTCCCTGAGCCGAGTGAGACATGCTTTTTATCTTCTCACGGATAGGAGTGTGCAGAGGAGAGATTATTTAGGGTGGGTCGAGGTAGTTCTTTGAGGATGCTGGCTGCTTTCCCGAGGGAGGAGGATGTGCAGAAACAGTTCATGGAGGGTGGGCTGGTTTTGGAGCTGGGCTCAGCTCTTTCCACAACGCGATCATGGGTTTCTTGCGATCATGGGTGGAGCAGTGTTTATATTTGTAGTGAGGAACCAGGAAGTTTCATGAGAACAGGGTGGTAGACAAGGTGACCAGGGAAGTCAATAAGACATTTAACTATTTTCCCTAGGTAGACTAACTGTACAGAATGGTGTGGACCAAGAGGGGTTTGAAGGATTAACATGCATCGATTGATAGACAGAATGGAAGCTTGACAAGTCCGGTACCAAGATCCCAGATGGTGGATCAGTCTGGAAGATGGGAGAGAGGACCGAGAAGGAATGGAGCCGTGGGACTGGGCGGGAGAGGGGAAAATAGGTAGAGTAGAAGAGAGAAGGACGAATGAGATGACACGTGGCGTGAGACGCAGGGAGATTTGTCAGGCTGATTTGAATGGTGGGGGAACAGAAGAGGAATTGGTAGCAGATGTACAATACAGATGTTTGAACAGGCTATTAACAAGGGCTCAGATGGTAGACTGTTCTGGAGATGGAGATTTGAGTCACCAATTTGATTGTGGAGGACAGATCGGGTGCTGGATGTAATGTACATAGATTTTCATAAGTGCCCACTAACAATAGGTATTCCTGCCTGATTCCTGTTGGGTGGTGACAGCCTACCTGGAGGAAGCAACAATGGTCGTGCCTCTGTAAGAGAGTCTGGTCCCGTGGCTCGGATGTACAGGGAAAGGAAGAGGAATGCAGTAGCGATAGGGGACTGTAGTTCGGAGTTCAGATAGGCGATTCTGTGGACGAACGAAAAAACGCGGATGGTCGTTTGCCTCCCAGGTACCAGTGTCCGAGATGTTTCTGATCTGGTCCACGATATCTTGTAGTGTAAAGGAGAACAGCCTCAGATCTTATTGTACCCCTTGACAATAAGTACTCATGTTTGAGTACTGTTGTGGGGGACAGCCTACCTGGTGGAAGTGACAGTGGCCGGGCCTCCGGCACAGAGGACGGCCCTGTAGCTCAGAAGGGTAGGGATAGAAGAAAGAGGACCATAGTAATAGGGGACTCGATAGTCAGGGGTTCAGACAGGGGGTTCTGTGGAGGTTATCGGGAGTCCCGGATGGTAATTTGCCTCCATGGTGCCAGGGTTCGGGACGTTTCTGATCGCGTCCAAGTTATCCTGGAATGGGAGAGTGAGGAGCCAGAGGTCGTGGTACATGTAGGTACCAATGACATAGGTAGGAAAGGGGAAGAGGTCCTGAAACGAGAGTATAGGGAGTTAGGAAGGCAGTTAAGAAGAAGGACCGCAAAGGTAGGAATCATTGGGAACTCTTCTGGGGCAGGCGTGACCTGTTCAAGAAGGACGGGTTACACTTGAATCCTGGGGGGACCAATATCCTAGCAGGGAGGTTTGCTAGGGCTACAGGGCAGAATTTGAACTAGTAAGACGGGGGGGGGTGGCGTTAATCAATTTAAGGAAACTATGGGAGAGGAGGTTAGTTCACCAGTAGAACAAGTAAACAGACAGTGTGAGGGAGGAAAGGCAGGTGATGGAGAAGGGATGCGCTCAGCCTGAAGATGTAGTCGAGAAGAAAGAAAAGGATAATAAATTTGAATGCATTGATAGGGATGAAAAGAGATGAGGAGGTAGAGAGTATCTTAAATATATCGATTTTAATGCTAGGAGCATTGTAAGAAAGGTGGATGAGCTTAAAGCGTGGATTGATACCTGGAAATATGATGTTGTAGCTATTAGTGAAACATGGTTGCAGGAAGCGTGTGATTGCCAACTAAATATTCCTGGATTTAGTTGCTTCAGGTGTGATAGAGTAGGAGGGGCCAGAGGAGGAGGTGTTGCATTGCTTGTCCGAGAAAATCTTATGGCGGTGCTTTGGAAGGATAGATTAGAGAGCTCCTCTAGGGAGGCTATTTGGATGGAATTGAGGAATGGGAAAGGTGTAGTAACACTGATAGGAGTGTATTACAGGCCACCTAATGGAGAGCGTGAGTTGGAAGAGCAACTGTGCAAGGAGATAGCAGATATTTGTAGTAAACACAAGGTGGTGATTGTGGGAGTTTTAATTTTCCACACGTAGACTGGAAAGCTCATTCTGTTAAAGGGCTGGACGGTTTAGAGTTTGTGAAATGTGTGCAGGATAGTTTTTTGATACAATACATAGAAGTACCGACTAGAGATGGGGCCCTGTTGGATCTTCTGTTAGGGAATACGATAGTACAGCTGACAAATGTATGCGTTGGGGAGCACTTCGGGTTCAGTGATCACAATAGCATTAGCTTCAATATAATTATGGAGAAGGACAGGGCAGGACCGAGAGTCGCGATTTTTGATTGGAGAAAGGCAAACTTTGAGGAGATGCGAAGGGATTTAGAGAGAGTGGATTGGGTCAAGTTGTTTTATGGGAAGGATGTAATAGAGAAACGGAGGTCATTTAAGGGTGAAATTACGAGGTTACAGAATCTTTATGTTCCTGTCAGGTTGAAAGGAAAGGTTAAAGGTTTGAAAGCACCATGGCTTTCAAGGGATATTAGAAATTTGTTTCGGAAAATGAGGGATGTCTACAATAGATATAGCCAGCATGGAGTAAAGGAATTGCTCGAGGAATATGAAGAATGTAAACGGAATCTTAAGAAAGAGATTAGAAAAGCTAAAAGAAGATACAAGATTGGTTTGACAAATAAGGAGAAAGTAAATCCGAAAGGTTTCTATTGTTATATTAAAAGCAAGAGGATAGTGAGGGATAAAATTGGCCCCTTAGATAATCAGATTGGTCAGCTATGTGTGGAGCCGAGTGAGATGGGAGGGATTTTGAACGATTTCTTCTCTTCGGTATTCACTAAGGAGAAGGATATTGAATTGTGTAAGGTGTGGGAAACAAGAAAGGAAGGTATGGAACCTATGACAATTAAAGAGGTGGAAGTACTGGCGCTTTTAAGAAATTTAAAAGTGGAAAAATGTCCGGGTCCTGACAGGATATTCCCCAGGACCTTGAGGGAGGTTTGTGTAGAAATAGCAGGAGCTCTGACGGAGATCTTTAAGATGTCATTAGAAACGGGGATTGTGCAGGAGGATTGGCATTTTGCTCATGTGGTTACATTGTTTAAAAGGGTTCTAGAAGTAAGCCTAGCAATTATAGACCTGTCAGTTTGACATCAGTGGTGGGTAAAATAATGGAAGGTATTCTTAGAGATAGTATTAAAAATTATCTGGATAGACAGGATCTGATTAGGAGTAGCTAGCATGGATTTGTGGGTGGAAGGTCATGTTTGACAAACCTTATTGAATGTTTTGAAGAAGTTACGAGGAATGTTGAAGAGGGTAAGGCAGTGGATGTAGTCTATATGGACTTCAGCAAAGCCTTTGACAATGTTCCACATGGGAGTTTAGTTAAGAATGTTCAGTCGTTAGGTATTAATGCTGGAGTAATAAAATGTATTCAACAGTGGATAGATGGGAGATACGAGTGAGCAGTGGTGGATAATTGTTTATCGGGATGGAGGCCGGTGACTAGCGGGGTGCATCAGGGATCTGTTTTGGGCCCTATGTTGTTTGTAATATACATAAATGATCTGGATGATGGGGTGGTAAATTGGATTAGTAAGTATGCCGATGATACTAAGGTAGGAGGTGTTGTGGATAATGAGGTGGGTTTTCATTGCTTGCAGGGAGATTTATGCCGTTTAGAAGAATGGGCTGAACGTTGGCAGAAGGAGTTTAATGCTGAGAAGTGTGAGGTTCTACATTTTGGCAGGAATAATCCAAATAGAACACACAGGGTAAATGGTAGGGCATTGAGGAATGCAGTGGAACAGAGAGATCTAGGAATAACAGTGCATAGTTCCCTGAAGGTAGAGTCTCATGTAGATAGGGTGGTGAAGAAGGCTTTTGGAATGCTGGCCTTTATAAATCAGAGCACTGAGTACAGCAGTCAGGATATAACGTTAAAAATTGTACAAGGCATTGGTAAGGCCAAATTTGGAATATTGTGTACAGTTCTGGTCACCGAATTAGAGGAAAGATATCAATAAATTAGAGAGAGTGCAGAGGCGATTTACTGGGATGTTACCTGGGTTTCAGCACTCAAGTTACAGAGAAAGGTTGAACAAGTTAGGTCTCTATTCATTGGAGCGTAGAAGGTTGAGGGGAAATTTGATCGAGGTATTTAAAAGTTTGAGAGGGATAGATGGGGTTGACGTAAATAGGCTGCTTCCACTGAGAGTAGGGGAGATTCAAACGAGAGGACATGATTTAAGAGTTAAGGGGCAGAAGTTTAAGGGAAACACGAGGGGGTATTTCATTACTCCAAGAGTGATAGCTGTGTGGAATGAGCTTCCTGTAGAAGTAGTAGAGGCCAGTTCAGTTGCGTGATTTTAGGTAAAATTGGATAGGTATATGGACAGGAAAGGAGTGGAGGGTTATGGGCTGAGTGCGGGTAGGTGGGACTAGGTGAGATTAAGAGTTCGGCACGGACTAGGAGGGCCGAGATGGCCTGTTTCCGTGCTGTGATTGTTATATGGTTATATGGTTAATCTTGGTACATATTGGTAGCAACGACAAAAGCAGGAAAAGGGAGGAGGTCCTGAAGAAATACTGCAAGATTTAGGAAAAAAAAATTAAGTAGAACCTCAAAGGTAGTAATCGCGGAGTTCCTGCCTGAGCCACGTGAAAGTGAGAATAGGAATAGAATGAGGTGGAAGATAAATGCGTGGCTGTGGGATTGGAGCAGTGGACAGGAATTCATATTTCTGGATCATTTGGAGCTCTGTTGGGGCCAGGGTGACATCTACAAAAAGGATGGGGACTAATTCGAAGGGGACTAATATCCTGGCGGGGACGTTTGCTAAGGCTTCTGGGGAGGGTTTAACCGAGAATTGCTAGGGGTTTGGAACCGAACCGAATTGACAGAGGAAAGAGAGGTTGGCTCACAAATAGAGAAAGCTTGGAGACAGTGCGAGAGGGAGTATAGTCAGATGGTACAGAAGGGACGCGTTCAGACCGATAGTTGGCTCACAAATAGAGAAATTTTGGAGACAATGCAGAAAGGAAGGATAGGCAGCTGAAGGAGAAGAGACGCGCTCAGTATAATGTTTGAGACGAGTCTATTTTAATTCGAAGATCGGATGAGCTTAGAGCGTGGATCAGCACTTGGAGCTATGATGTTGCGGTCATTACAGAAGCTTAGATGTCTCAAGTTCAGGAATGGCAAATTCAAGTGCCGGGTTAAGATGTTTCAGAAAAAGTAGGGAGGAAGGAAAAAAAGTGAATGCATGGCAATGTTGATCAGGGATATTGTCACCGCTGTGGAAAAAGAGGACGCCATGGAGGAGTTGTCTGCGCAGTCTCTGTGCGTGTACGTTAGGAATAGGGAGGGGTCAAAAACTCTAATAGGCGTTTTGCATAGACTATCCAATAGTAACAGGGACGTCGAGGAGCAGAGATGGAGATAGATTCTGGAAAGTTGTAATAACAACTGGATTGCTTTGGTGGGAGTTTTTAATTTCCCAACTATTGATTGGCATCCTCCTAGAGTGAGGGTGTTTAGATGGGGTGGAGTTTGTTAGGTGTGTTCAGGAAGGATTATTGACACAATATGTAAATAGTCCTACAGGAGGAGAGGCTGCACCTGATCCGGTTTTGGGAAGCGAACCTGGTCAGGTGTCAGCTCTCTCAGTGGGAGAGCATTTTGGCGATACTGATCACAATTCTATCTCCTTTACAATAGCATTGGAGAGGGATAGACACAGACAAGTTAGGGAAACTTTTATATGGATTAAAGGGCACTAGGCACGAAGTTGGAAGGTGGATTTGGAAACAGATGTTCGCAGAGAAACGTACGGAAGAAATGTGGCAAAGTTCAGGGTGTTCTTGTGGGGTGTTCCACTGAGATGGTCAGGTATAGGAACCCCGGTGTAGAAAGGCTGCTGTATATCACATCAGATGAAAAGAAGACCGTACGAACGTTTCAAAAACAAGGTACTGATATGAATCTAGAAGATTTTATGGCGAGCACGAAGGAGCTTAAGAAAGAGATTAGGAGAGCCAGAGGGAGACATGAGAAGGTTTTGGCCGTCAGAATTAAGGAAAACCCCAATGCATTCTATAGGAACGTTGAGATCAAGAGGATGAGACGTGAGAAAACAGGACAAATCAAGTGAGACAATGGAAATATGTGTATGGAACCGGATGAAGTGGCGGAGGTTCTGATTGAATATTTACTTCTGTATTCACTACGGAAAATGATCTTGGAGATTGAAGGGATGACTTGCAGTGGATTAAAAAGCTTAAGAATGTAGAAATTAAGAAAGAGGATGAGCTGGAGATTTTGGAAAGCATTAAGTTGGACAGGTCACCGGGACCGGACGAGATGTACCCCAGGCTACTATGGGAAGTGAGGTAGGAGATTGCTGAGCATCTGGCAATGACCGTTACATCATCAATGACGACGAGAGGGTTTCCGGAGTATTGGAGGGTTGCGAATGTTGTTCCCTTGTTCAAGAAATGGAGGAGGGATAGTCCACGGAATTATTGGCCAGTGAGTCTTACTTTAGTGGTTGCTTAGTTGACGGAGAAGATCTTGAGAGGCAGGATTTATGAATATTTTGACAGGTTTAATATAAATATGAATAGTTATCTTGGCTTTATCAAAGGCAGGTCGTGCCTCACGAGTCTTTTAAAGTTTTTTGAGGACGTGACTAAACACATTGATGAAGGTAGAGCCGGAGATGTAGTGTTTTTGGATTTTAGCAGGGTATTTGATAGGATACCCCAAGCAAGGATTATTGAGAAAGTAAGAGGTCATTGGATTCAAGGGGATATTGCTTTGTGGATCAGTAACTGGCTTGCCCACAAAAGGCAAATTATTCTTGTGGTAGGTTCATATTCTGCATGGACACCTGTGACAAGCGGTGTGCCTCAGAGATCTGTTCTGGGCCACCTACCCTTTGTGATTTTTATAAATCACCTGGATGAGGAAGTGGAGGGATGGGTTAATAATTTCGCTGTTGTCAAAATGGTTGGAGGTGTTGTGGATAGTGTTGAGGGTTGTCAGATGTTACAGCGGGACATTGATAGGATGCAAAACTGGGCTGAGAAGTGTCCGATGGAGTTCCACACAGATAAGTGTGATGTGGTTTAATTTGGTAGGTCAAATATGATGTGCAATATAGTATTAATGATAAAACTCTTGGCAGTGCGGAGGATCAGAAGGATCTTCGGGACTGAGTCCATAGGACACTCAAAGCTGCTACGTAGGTTGAATCGGTGGTTAAAAAAGAAATACGGTAAATTGTCCTTCATCAATCGTGGAATTGAATTTAGGAGCTACGAGGAAATGTTTCAGTTATGTAGGACACTGTTCAGACCCCAGATGGAGTACTGTGCTCAGTTCTGGTTGACTCACTAAAGGAAGGATTTGGAAGCAAGAGAATGGATCCAAATGAGATTTTCTAGGATGCTTCCTGGATTGGGGAGCATGCCTTATGAGAACAGGTTGAGTGAACTCGGCGTTTTCTGTTTGGAGCGACGGAGGATGATACAGGTCAGGGCTGAAATTGTTGCCACAAGAGGACACACGTTTAACGTGCTGGGGAGTAGATGCAGAGGACATGTCAGGGGTACGTTTTTTTAAGCAGACAGTGGTGAGTGCGTGGAATGGGCTGCCGGCAACGGTGGTGGATGCGGACCCGATAGGGTCTTTTCAGAGGCTCCTGGATAGGTACATGGACCGTAGAAAAATAGAGGGCTATCGGTAAGCCTAGTAATTGCTAAGGTAGGGACATGTTCGGCACAGACTTGTGAGCTGAAACGCCTGTATCGTGCTGTAGGTTTTCAATGTTTCTAACTACATTAAGGACTTGGAAACCGTAAGAGATTTACAAGGGTGTTTCCTGGATTGGGGAGCATGCCTTATAAGAATAGGGTGAGTGAACTCGTCCTTTTCTCCTTGGAGCGATGGAGGATGAAAGATGAATTGATAGTGTTGTACAAGATAAGGAGAGACACATCGTATAGATCATGTAGTCTTATTCTCAGGGCTGAAATGGTTAGCACGAGAGGGAATACTTTGAAGGTGCTTGGAAGTAGGTGTAGAGTAGATGACAGAGGTAAGTTTTTTACACAGGGAGTGGTGAATGCGTAGAATGGGTTTCCGGCGCCTGTGATGAAGATGGAAATGATACGTTCTTTATCGGACTCCTGGATAGCAAAATCCAGCTGAGAATAACAGAGGATATGGGCAAAGTCTTGGTAGTTCTTAGGTAGGGACATGTTCGGCACAGCTTTGTGGGTCGAACGGCCTGTATTGAGCTGTATGTTTTCTATGTTTTTATGTGTCTAAAGCACCCCTCTACAATTTAATCCAGATCATTTATATACATCACGGACAGGCGAGGGCCCAGTTACATCCAGAGATACAAATCCTTTCATAATTGTAGAGCAGCGTAAAACAATCACAGACTGCAGAGTAAAGCGGTACAGTTACAGAGAGAGCGCAGTGCAGGCAGACGATAAGGTGCGAGGGGCAACGACGAGGTCGATCGTGAGGTCAGGAGTCCATCTGAACGTTCCAGGGGGCCTTTCGATAATCTGATATCTCAACCCCACCACACCCCCACCCCGATGGGAGGGAGTCCGTGCTGGGTAGGGGTCTATGATTAATCTGGCTGCTGCACCTTAGCAGCAGGAAGTGTAGACAAGTGTCCACGGAGGGAACATGGCAGTTTTCCATCTTTGGAGAGAGGCACCAAGACGGCTGATGAGACAGTGTAGTTGACATGATGTGCAGGGACTTCAATAAGGCATTTGTTGGGCTGCTTTACATAATGGCGTGAGGTCTCGGGCGATTAGATTGACCGATTTTATTGCGGATGACCCGCTTCTCCTGACTGATTGATAAAATGCGCACTGACATTAACAAGTGCAGTCATAAGATCGCAGACGGCAGATCACTCTGGGAGTTGGAAGAGAGGAAGGGACGGAGAGACGGGGAATGGATTGACCGATGAGAGAGGGACGGAGTGGAGAAATAGGGAGGGTGGAAGATGGAGGAGGGAGAGTGGTACTGGATGCCGTGAGACCCAAGGAGAGCTGTCGGGCTACTTTGATCTGGAAGGACGGACCAAGCACGGGAAGTAGACGTAATCTACCTAGACTTTAATAAGGTCTCAGATGGTACACTACTCCGGGGAGCTGGGAGCCAGAGGGCACAGGATTAAGTGAAAGTGGATGACGAGGAGGAGAGAGAGCTGCGGGTGGGAGGGTGTGTTAGTTAGAAAGGAAGAAGACAGGGACGAGAGAAGCGAAAGGAGACAAGGAGGGGAAATAATATGGGCGGTGGGGGAAGAGTGGGGAGATAGAAGGGGAAAGACTGGGATTTTTTTTTGAAGAGAGTGGTTGGGGAGAATCGGGGAGATAGAGGAGGAGATTGGTGGAGGAGGAGGCTGTGTGTACGGGAGGGGCAGAGAGTGTGGGGTGGGTAATGTGAAAGAGGTGGAGAGCGAAGGAGAACGAGGATGTTGTGTAGTCTCGAGGGACTGATTTGTGCAGAGAGGTCGGGCAGTTTGGGACTGTAATTCTTGGAACGTAGTGGTGACCTCACAGAGACGTATAAAACCACGAGCGCTGAATGGGGAGGCTTTAAACTCGATTTGCAGGGGTTGGCAACTGGAGGGCCATAGCAGATCATGGAGCGGGAGACGAAATAAATTGTGTTAAAAGTTCATGCAACTTCAGAAATAGAAGTGTTGTGTATAGGTGTTACAATCTTCTGAGGTGTGTCTATTTCAATGCGAGGAGTATTGTCCGGAAGGCAGACACGCTGAGGGCGTGGATTGACACGTTGAACTATCACATCATAGTCATTAGTGAAACTTGGCTACAGGAGGGGCAGGACGGCAGCTTAATGTTGCAGGGTTCCGTTGTTTCAGACGTGACAGAGGCAGAGGGATGAACAGTGGGGGTGGGGGTGGTGACATTGACAGTCAGGGAAAATGTTACAACAGTGCTCAGGCAGGACAGATTAGTGGGCTTGGCTACCGAGGCCATATGGGTGGAGCTGAGAACCAGGAAAGACATGATGACCACATTAATGGGGTTGGATTATAGAACACACAATAGTCAATGAGAACTGGAGGAACAAATCTGCAGAGAGACAGCAGACAACTGCAGTAAACATATAGTTGTAATAGTATGGTATTTTAATTTTCCACATATTGATTGGGATTCCCATACTGTTAAACATCCAGATGGTTTAGTGTTTGTATAACGTCTTCAGCAAAGTTTTCTATATCAATATGTGGAGGTACCAACTAGCGAGGATGCAATTTTAGATCCCCTATTAGGAAACAAGTTAGGACAGGTAACGGAAATCTGTATGGGTAAACACCGAGGGACAGTGATCATACCGCCATTAGTTTTAACTTGATCATGGATAAAGATAAATCTTGTCCTGGGTTTGAAGTTCTAAAATGGAAAAGGGCCAAATTTGAAGAAATGAAAAAAAAAATCTAAAAAGCGAGGATTATTTCTCTGAGTGGAGGCCTGTGACTAGTGGTATGTCACAGGGATCACTGCTGTGTCCATTGTAATTTGTCATCTATATCAATGATCTGGATGATAATGTGGTAAATTCGATCAGCAAATTTGCTGATGATACAACGTTTGGAGGTGTACTGGACAGTGAAACAGATTTTCAAACCTTGCAGAGGGAATTGGAAAAGCTGGAAAAATGGGCTGAAAAATGGCAGATGGAGTTTAATACGGACAAGTGTGAGGTATTGCACTTTGGAAGGACAAACCAAGGTCGAATATACAAGGTAAATGGTCGGTCATTGAGGAGTGCAGTAGAACAGACTAATCTGGGAATACAGTTACAATAATTCCCTAAAAGCGTAGTCACAGGTAGATCGGGTCGTAAAAAGAGCTTTTGGCACATTGGCATTTATAAATGAAAGTATTGAGTATAAGAGTTGGAATGTTATGGGGAGGTTGTAAGAGACATTGGTGAGGACGCATTTAGAGTGTTGTGTGCTGTTTTGGTCACCTAATTACAGGAAGGAATTAATAAGGTTGAAAGATTGCAGAGAAGGATTACAAGGATGTTGATGGGACTTGAGAAACTGAGTTACAGAGAGAGGTTGAATGAGTTAGGACTTTATTCTCTGGAGCGCAGAAGAATGAGGGGAGACTTGATAAAGTTATATCTACTTGGATAGAGAGTTGTTCATTTGGCAGGAAAAAGAGAGTGGAAAGAAAGAGATCCCATTCTGGTTGGCTGCCGGTTACCAGTGGTGTTCCACAGGGCTCTGAGTTGTGGCCGCTTCTTTTTACGTTGTATATCAACGATTTGGATTATGGAATAGATGGCTTTGTGGCTAAGTTTGCTGATGATACAAAGATTGGTGGAGGACACGGTAGTGCTGAGTAAACAGAGAGTCTGCAGGGAGCCTTGGATAGATTGGGGGAATGGGCAACGAAGTGGCAAATGAATTACAAAGTCGGAAAGAGTACGATCATGCACCTTAGTAGAAACAAATAAACGGGCAGGCTATTATTTCAATGGGGAGAGAATTCAAAGTACTGAGTTGCAACGGGACTTGGGAGCGCTCATGCAGGATACCCTTAAATTCCAGATTAACCTCCAGGTGGAGTCGGTGGTGAAGAAAACGAATGCAATGTTGGCATTTATTTCGAGAGGAATATAGTATCGGAGCAGGGATGTGATGTTGAGGCTCTATAAGGCACTGGTAAGACCTCACTTGGAGTACTGCGTGCAGTTTTGGGCTCATTATTTAAGAAAGGATGTGCTGACCTTTGAAAGGATTCAGAGAAGATTCTGTAGAATGATTCCGGGAATGAGAGGGTTAACATAGGAGAAACATTTGACCGCTCCTGGACTGTGCTCCTTGGAGTTTAGAAGAATGGGGGGGGGGAACCTCATAGAAACATTTCGAATGCTGAAAGGCATGGACAGAGTGGATGCGGCAAAATTGTTTCCCATGGTGGGGGAGTCTAGTACGAGAGGGCATGAATTGAGGATCGCAGGGCGCCCCTTCAGAACAGAGATGCGAAAAAAAGAAATAAAATTAGCCCGAGGCTGGTGAATCTAAGGAATTTGTTGCCACGGGCGGCAGTGGAGCCCAAGTTATTGGGTGTATTTAAGGCAGAGATTGATAGGTATCTGAGTAGTCAGTGCATCGATGGTTATGGTGAGAAGGCGGGAAATAGGACGAAAGGGGAGATTGGATCAGCTCACGATGAAATGGCGGAGATGACTAGAAGGGCCGAATGGCCGACTTCTACTCCTTTGTCTTATGGACTTATGGGCAGTTAACAACGACCTTTTCATTTGAGATTCGTTCACAAGTTTGCGTGACTGGATTCATAATGAACTGGGAATTTGGGCCCTGAGATGACTCTGCACAGACCTCAGACGGCGGACGCTGTGTGGAAGTCCGTGACTCCCAGTGTAGTGCACAGATCCGCCCCACTAATTCTGCTTTTTGTGGCAAAGACTTGGATGGAAATCTGGATATTCAACTAGGCTTTGTGTGTTTAATGTCCTGTCTCATAGAGTTAGTGAATTATTTTATTATTTCCAGATCTAGAACAGAGACCACCCAGCGGAGTACAGAAGCTGGCCTACAATGTTGACCACAATGCATTCCCTCTGGTATTAGACATTTCAGCTTTGGTGAAAGGAGCTGTTGGTCTACTCAGTCTATGCCTCTTGTGATCTTAGAAACCTCTGTCGGATCTCCCGTTCAGCATCTTAGGAGGATGTCGAAGGCCTTCTAATCCTCCCAATAATGTGGTGACCAGAACTGTATGCAATACGCCGGATGCAGCCTAAGCAGAAATTTTGATAAAGCTGCATCATAACGCACTGACCTTTGAACCCCCAAGTTTGAAGTCAAACGTGTTATAAGTACCAAACCACTCAACTAAATTGCCTTCCGGGTCATTTACATACGTCACAGACAGGAGTGGAGCCATTTGCATCCAGGGATACCGATCACTTCATGGTAGTAGAGTAATGTTTCTATATTTTGAGTGATGAACCAAGGCGGTTCATGAGAATAGGCAATTCAATAAGGCATTTAACTTTTCCAATTAGTGGGTTTCTCTGTAGAATGGTAGGGGCACAGCGAAATTTGACTGACTGGCGTGCGCATTGGCAGAGATAATATACGCTGATTAACAAGTTCCCGGATTGTATATCGCACTGGATGTTGGGAGAAAGGTACACCGGGAGAGACGGAGAAGCAACGAAGCAATGAGGGATGGATGACTGGACATACTATTGGCTAGGCGGTCGGAGCAAAGGTTAAGTGTCGAAGTTCGTTTCTCAGACTGCAGGCCGCTCCCTAGCGGTGTTTATCAGAAGGTCGTTGGTGGGACTCGGGATCTTTGTCAACTATATCGACTATTTGTAACTTATTATACAAGCCGTGGACGATAAGCTTGCAGATGACGTTGTAAGCAGTGAAGACGGTTATCTTTTACAGTTGGATCTCGATTTGCTGGGAAACTGGGCCGAGCAGCAGCAAATACAATTTATTTCGGATAACTGCGTGCTGCAGTATTTGAGGAAGACATGCCACAGTGGGACATTCACAGTGAAGAGTTAGAGTGCTATAGAATAGATGGACCCCGGGCTACAGGAAACTGTTCCCAGAAACTGAGGTCAAGGATAGATAGGGCAGTAAAGATTGCATCTTTATCAATCAAGGCACTGAGTACAGGAGTCGAGAGGTCATTTAGTAGTTGTACAGGATGTAGGGTAGGCCGATCTTGGATAAAAGTGTTCAGGCTTTGTCCAACTGCTCCAGGTGAAATGCCACTGAGCAGCAACAATTGCAGTGGGTGCTTTACGGGGATACTGCCGAGACTCGAGGGACTGAGCTATGGAGATAAGTCAGCCAGGTTAGGATTTTATACCTTGGAGTTCATGGGTGACTGACAGAGGTTTATATAACCACGTAGGGCAAGACAAGGTGAATGCGCAGAGTCATTTTCTATGGACATGCAGATTCGAGTGTCGGAGCGCACTGTTCTGAGGTGATCGCAGAAATGATTTAACTGCGGACCACAGTGACATTTATTTTTTTAATCAGTCGGTACTCTGTCTGTGGAAGGAGCTGCCAGAGAAATGGACGATGCAGATGTATTAGTATTTGTACAGTTGTGCGTATAGCACGTGACCCCTTCAGAATAGCGTCATCAATGTGAACTCTGACCTGCCTGAGCAGTCACTGGCTTTTCCCCTGCACTCGACGTGACCGGAGGATCTTCATCCTTAGCGATGAGAAGATCATTGTTGCGAAGGTTCAACTGAGAGTAGGTGGGGTCCAGACCATCTGGAAGAGAATGGAAGAGAATGTGAGAGAGAAACAAATAGAAGGGCTATAAACAGGTAGAGAATGGGGTGGGGCGGAGTGAGAGACTGGGAGAAAATATGAGGGAGATGAGGAAGTGAGTGTAGAAAGACGTGGAGAATGAGCAGCAGCGAGAGTGACGGATGGAGAGCGGAAACACGGTGAGAGATGAAGGCGCCGGACGGGAAAATGGGAGAGAATGGGGAGGCAGAAGGAAGACAGAAATTCGACAGGCAGTGGGAATGGAAAAGAGGGACTGAGGTTATGAGTGAAGTGGCAATGAGAAGTGTGAGAGCGTTATCGAAAGAGTCAGAGAGAGAGAGAGAGAGGTAGAGTGAGGGGAGAAAAATGTGGCAGAGGGACAGAGAGGGCCAGAAGGGGCGAGGGTCAATTGGTGAGAGAGAGAGAGGGATACGGTTTTATTATTTTAGTCGTCGTTTTATTATTGTTTGCAACCTCTGATCTTTTTTTATACATTGGAAATATGACGGGCTTGTGAGGCTTAACATGTTGTGGGGATTTTCGCGCTCGATTGTGTTCCTTTCTTCCCTGGCTTCTTGCAAGAGGAAGAGCGGTAGGTAACCTAGTGGTTTACAGTACCAGAGTCTCAAGTTAAACAAATCTCAACATATTTTTACAAAGACGACTCTCAAGTTTGATTGGTGTTCGTTTTTATTTTGTGTGTGACGTGAATGATTGACCTGAATGAAAATGGCTGCTAAATTTATAAGACCATAAGACAGAAGTAAGCCATTTTGTACGTCGAATATTCTCCGCCATTCAATCATGAGCTGATCCAATTTTTCCAGCAATCCTCAACTCCCTTCCTTCTCCCCATACCCTTTGATATCTTGGCTAAGCTCTATCTCTATCTCTCTAAGAGAGTCACCCAGAGACGTGGCATCCGCAGCCGTTTATGGCAACAAATACGGCAGATTTTCCACCCTCTGACTAAAGTAATTTCTCTGCATTTCAGTTCTAAATGACGTCCTTCAATCCTGACTTTGCCCTCTTGTTCCAGACTCCGCTAACATGGCAAATAATTTTGCCATATTTCATCTGTTCTGGCCTTTTAAATTTCGGAATGTTTTTTATGAATTCGCCGCTCATTCTCATGAACTCCAGGGAGTACAGCCCAAGAGTTGCCAGACGTTCAGCGGACGGTAACTTTTAATTCGTGGGATCATTCTCGTGAATCTTCTCTGCACCATCCCCAATTCCAGTACACCTTTTATAAAATAAAGAGCCCAAATCTGCAAACAATACTCCAAGTGTAATCTCACGAGTGCCTTATAGGGCCTCAAAATCACATCTCTGCTCTAATATTCGACACCTCTAGAAATGAATGCCAACATAGAATTCGCCTTCTTGACCATCGACTCAACCTGGAGGTTAAGCTTTAGGGTATCCACAAAGACTCCCAAGTTCCTTGGTATCTCTGTATTCTGAACTCCCCTCCCCTTCTAAATCATAGTCTGCCCGTTAATTTCTTCCACCAAAATGCATGAACGTACACTTTCCAACATTGTCTTTTATTTGCCACTTCGTTGCCCATTCCCTTATACTATTTAAGTCTTTTTACAGGCTCTCTGCTTCCTCAACACTACTCGCTCCCCCACCCATATTTGTGTCATCGGGAAATCATTGACATCCCTTTATTCCCATTCTGTCTTTCCTGCCGATCCGTCAATGCTCCACACACGCTAGTATGTGCCCTGTACGTTTATGGGTTCATTTCTTCCTAAGCAGCCTCATGAGCGGCACTTTGCCAAAGGCCTTCAGACAATCGAAGCTCACGATGTTTACTGCATTTCCTTGGACTACCCTGCTTGTAGTTTCTTCAAAAAATTGCAGTAGGATATTCAGGCAGGATTTTCCGATCAGGAAACCATGCTGGCTTTTACCTGTAGCCATATAACCATATAATATTTATAGCACGGAAACAGGCCATCTGGGCCCTTCTAGTCCGTGCCGAAAGCTTACTCTCACCTCTTCCCACCGACTTGCACTCAGCCCATAATCCTCCATTCCTTTCCTGTCAATATACCTATCCATTTTTAATGACAATATCGAACCTGCCTCTACCAGTTCTACTGGAAGCACGATCCACACAGCAACCACTCTCTGATTAAATAACTTCCCCCTCCTGTTACCCCTACGCTTTTGCCCCTTGACTCTCAAATCATGTCCTCTTGTTTGAATCTTCCCTACTCTCAATAAAAAGCCTATCCACGTCAACTCTATCGTATCATTTGCCTCCAGGTATTCTGTAATATCATCTATAACAATGTCAGTCTAAAAGGCCTATGGTTTCCTTTTCTGCAGCGTCACCGTCGCTAAATAGCAGATTCACTTTTCCAGTCATTCGGGACAATTCCAGCATCTATAAAATTTTGAAAGATCATTGTCAATGCCTCTGTAAACTGTCCAGCTACTTCACTTCCGAACCCGAGGGTGCATTCCATCTGGTATAGAGATTTCTCCACCTCAGACCTTCCAGATCTTCCTGAACACCTTCTCATTCCTAATTTTCACTTCAGACATCACTTCCCTGACACTCTTCCATGTTCCAGGAAAGAAGCTATCGAACTGGAAATGAGTGCACGGGGAGATTTTCGAAGTCGTTGCCAGGAATTCAGGGACTGAGTTAGGGAAAAAGGATGGGTTGATTGCGACTTTATTCCTTGTAGCGCAGGGATGATCTTTAAGGGGTATATAAAGCTACGAGGGGCACAGACAGAGTGAATGGACGCAATTATTTCACCTGGACTTGGGCAAAACAGGACCTGAGCGCACAGCTGTAAGGAGACAGGGGAAAAAGATTCAACTGGTGAGCCGATTGACAACCGTTTGTTACCCAGATGGTGGTCAGTCTGTGGAACGAGCTGCCAGGGAATTGGTGGAGAAGAATGCCTCACACAATAGGGCCTTTGGGAGTAGGACATGAGAACCATCTGGACTGATGTCGTTGTTGCATTACTGACCTGCGTGTGTATTGGTGAGGCGTTCGCCTTTCCGAATGTTCAGCTCGGTGTAGGTGGAGGTCTGATGTTCTGCGAGAATGTTCAGCTCGGTGTAGGTGGAGGTCTGATGGTCTGCGACAGAGAGATAGACAAGGATGAGAGAGCGCGGTAGAAAATCGCAGACAGTGAGGTGCAGAGGGAAAGGAAGAGAGTACAGAAAAGGGGGAGAGAGGGTTGGCGGAATACGAGAGGGATGAAGGGAGAGAGGCAAGAGAGGGAAGCGAGACAGGCAGTTCAACGACAGAGAGGGTGAAATGGTATGGTTGAGAGAGGGGTGATCGAAGAGAGTCGATGGGATGGAAAATGCAAGAGAATGGGGAAACGAGAACAAGGAGAGATGGGGAGAGTGAGCCGATAAAGTGGGAGAAAAGAAGGATAAAGAAGCGAGTGAGGTAGTCAGCGGGGAGAATGGATTGAGAGGCAAGATAGAAGGGTGAGTGAGTAGAAAGTGTAGGGAGGATAAATGTGGGAGAGGGAGGGTGGAAGAGACAAACGGAATGAGAAAGTGCGGGGAAGAGTGCAGAAGGGAGAGCGAGAGTGAGAGACCGGGGGAGGGTGACAGAGGGGAGCGGATTGAGAAAGTGAGCAGTGAGAGAGGTAATAGATAATGAGGGAGAAGGAATAGAGAGATGCTGGGAGATAGTTAGAGAGCAGACGCCCTCTCACCCTCTCACACTGCTCCCTCCTAGTCATCACTCCTGCGAGTACCCTCGGACATATTCTCAAACAGCGAATCGTTAGTGTCAACTGTTAGTTTGCCCTGTGGTTTTATCGACAGGAATGGACAAATTACATGACCACAGTCAAGGCAACAACGATGAAACTGACCTCCATCTCTACGGACCTGGGGCACAGAGAGGGTCTAGGATTTAGGCTCCGCGTACGATACATCAGGTTCAGCTGGGAGCAAAACAGTCAGGTTCAAATTGGCTGAGGCTTTCTCATCATCGACCCTGCGCGCACACCGGGGATCACAAGACTGTTCCATCACACACTCCCGGCGTCAAGCACAGAGTGAATCTCCCGCTGCAGCGACTCACAGTCCTGGGCTCAAGCAGAGATTGATGTTCCCTCCCCACTGTGCCATCACAAACCACCGGGGTCAAATGCAGATGCAGTTTCCATCCACAGTGTCCATCACACGGTCTGGGAGGCAATCTCAGATTGAAACTCCCTCTCTCCGTCTTACTGCCCCACTCACCTCGGGAAGGAGCCCGTGAGCCAGTTATTCTGGGCTTCTTATTCATGTGGGTCTCGCTGTCGTCCATCCTGTCGAGGATTCTCTGCATCTCTGAGCTCAGGAAGGAGAAGCAACCATTGTTAGAGGAAGCCGGTTTTGACAAGGGAGTCAGACCGACGCCAACAAACACGAGCTGAACAGCTGATAAAGAGAGGATCGAGAGCAGGGGAGGGAGAGGTGAGGTGCCGCGGAGAGGGATTCAGAAAGAATGGACTTCAGTAAGGCCTTTGACAAGGACCCGCATGGGTGGTTAGCTAGGAAAATTCATTTGTTTGGATTAGACATTGGCTCAATCAAATAAAGTGGTAGTGGAGGATTGCTTCTCCGAGTGGAGGCCATTGGCTAGTGGTGTGCCATAGGTATCAGTGCTGGTTCCATTGTTATTGTTCGCCTATATCAGTGGTCTGGATGATAATGAGGTAAAATGGATCAGCATATTTGTTGATGATCCGACGATTGGAGGAGTAGAGAACAGAGAGGAAGTTTTTCTAAGCTTGCAGAGCAATTTGGATCAGCTGGGAAATTGGGCTGAAATATGACAGATGGAGTTTAACGCAGACAAGTGTGAGGTATTGTAATTTGGAATGATAAACCAAGGTAGAAGATACAGGATATATGGTAGGGCACTGAGGACTGCAGTAGAACAATGGGATCTGGGAATAAAGATACAAAATTCCTTAAAGTGGCGTCACAGGTAGATCAGGCAGTAAAGAGAGCTTTTGGTTTATTGGCCTTTGTAAATCAAAGTATTGAGTATAAACGTTGGAATGTTATGATGAGGTTGTATAAGGCTTTGGTGAGGCGAATTTGGAGTATTGCGTGCAGTTTCTGTCACCAAATTACAAGAAGGATGTTAATAAGGTTGAAAGAGTGCAGAGGTTTACAAGGATGTTGCCGACATGAGTATCTGAGTTACAGAGAGAGGTTCCATAGGTTAGGGCTTTATTCCCCGGAACGTAGAAGAATTTGGGGAGATTTGATAGTGCTATATAATATTTTAATGAAGATAGATAGAGGAAATGCGAGCAGGCTTTTTCCACTGTGACTGCGGGAGAAAATGAAAAGAGGACATATGTAAAGGGTTAAGGGGAAAAAGTTTAAAGGGAATATTAGGGGGTATTCTTCATACAGAGAATGGTGGGAGTGTGGAATGAGCTGCCCGATGAAGTGGTGAATGCGGGCTCACTTTTAACACTTAAGAACATCTTGAACAGGTACATGGATGAGAGGGGTATGGAGGGATATGATGCAGGTGCAGGGCACTGGGACTAGGCAGATAAATGGTATGGGGCTGCCAAGAAGGGCCAAAAGACCTGTTACTGTGCTGCAATGTTCTGTGGTTCTATGGTTCTAAATTAATTGAGGGGAAGCTCAAGCAGTTCGTTGCTTAACAGTCAGAGGGATAAAGAGACGCTGACTAGACAGAGAGTGCAGAGCAGACTTGTAACCTTTCCCTGAGGAATATATATACCACATGGATACTGTCTGTGTGGACGAACGACCAGGGGTGAGCCACGGTGGCAGGGTCTCCAGCACTCAGTCTGACCCTGTGGTGCAGAAGGATGGGACGGAGAGGAGGAGAGCTGTCGTCATTGGAGACTCTATAGTCAGGGGAGCAGACAAGAGATTTTGTGGACGTGAGAAGGACACCCGCATGGTTGGTTGCCTCTCGGGTTCCAGGCTCCGGGATGAATCCGACCGGGTGCATGACATCCTGATACGAGAGATAAAGCAACCAGAAGTCGTGATACATGTGGTACCAACGACACAGGCAGGAAGAGGGATGAGGTGCTGAAGTGCGAGTTTCAGGAACTAGGCTGAAGATCAACAGTGGCTTTCTCCGGATTGTGGCCCATGCTACGTGATAGTGATGGTAAAAAATTGGAGGAGATGGCAGTTGAATGCGTAGCTGAGGAGTTGGTGCAAGGGACAAGGGAGCCGGAGCGATAGAGCAGTGGAAGAAGTGCATGGAGTAAAGCCAGATCTAACATATCGAGAGTATTTGAGGAAAGAGTAGCAGAATAAATGGTGTAAAGGTAGTAAGGTAGAAGGACTAAAGTGCCTGTACATCAATGCAAGAAGCATCAGGAACAAAGGTGATGAACTGAGAGCTTGGATACATACATGGAATTATGTGTAGAGGCCATTACGGAGACTTGGCTTGGACCAGGGTAGGAATGGATTCTCAATATTCCTGGATTTCAGTGCTTTAAAAAGATAGGGAAGGAAGGGGAGGAGGGATAGCATTACTAGTCAGGGATACAATTACAGCTACAAAAGGGTGGGTATCGTCGCAGGATCCTCTTTTGATTCAGTATGCGTGGAAGTCAGGAACAGGAAGGGAGCAGTTACTCTTTTGGGAGTATTCTGTCGGCACTTTGTTAAGCAGTAGAGATACCGTGGAGTAGACTGGAATGCAGATTTTGGAAAGATGCAAAAAAGCAGGTTTTTATCTTGGGTGACTTTAACTTCCCTAATATTGATTGGCAGATGAATAGATTCAATGGATTAGGCGGGCCAAAGTTTTTTACATGTGTCCAGGAAGGATTCCTGTCACAGTATGTTGACAGGCCGACTAGGGGGGAATGCCATACTAGGTCTAGTATTACGTTAGGAATCTGGTCAGGTCATCTGGAGGACAGTGATCACCGCTCCCTGGCATTTAGCAATGTCATGGAAAATGATAGAATCAAAGAGGACAGGAACATTTTTTAATTGAGGAAGGGCGAATTAAAAGGTTATGAGGTTGGAACTTGCGGGTGTGAATTGAGATGATGTTTTTGCAGGGAAATGTGCTATGCACATGTGGTCGATGTTTACTGATCTCTTGCAGGATGTTAGGGATAAATTTGTCCTGGTGAGGAAGATAAAGTATGGTAGGGTGAAGGGACGATTATTCACTTTCGAGGTCGAAAATCTTGTCAGGTGGAAGAAGCATACATGATGTTTAGGAATCACGGATCAGATGGGTCTATTGTGGAATATACGATAGGAGGAAAAGAGCTGAAGAAGGTGCTGAGTAGGCCATGAAGGGACATGAGAAAGCCTTGGCGAGTAGGGCAAAGAAAAACCCCAAGGCATTTCTCAATTATGTGAAGAACAAAAGGATGGCTGTAGTGAAGGTAGGACCGATTAGAGATAAAAGAGGGAAGGTGTGACTGGACGCTGTGGAAGTGAGCAAGGTCCTCAATTAATACTGTTCTTCGGTATTGACCAATGAGAGGGCACTTGATTTGCGGTAAGGACAATATGTGAGGTTGATGTTCTGGAGCAGGTTGATAATAAGGGTGAGGAGGTGTTGGAGTTGTTAAAGTTCATTAGGACCGATAGGTCCCCAGAGCCTGACAGAATATTCCCCAGGGTGCACCGCGAGACGAGAGAAGAGATTGTTGAGCGTCTGTCTAGGATCATTCAGTCCCCGTAGTGCTTGGGAATGGTACCGGAGGATGGGAGGGAGTTGAATGCTGTCCTCTTGTTCAAAAATTTAGCAGGGATAGTCCAGGTAATTATAGACCAGTGAGCACCACATCTGTGGTGGGAAAGCTGTTGCAAAAAATTCTTAGAGATTGGATCTATGGACATTTAGAAAGCATTGGTCTGATCAGGAACAGTGAGCATGGCTTTGCGGAGGGCAGATCGTGCCAAACAAGCCTGATAGAAGTCTTTGAGGAGACGACGAGGTATATAGACGAGGGTTGTGCAGTGGATGTAATCTACATGGATTTTGGTGAAACATTTGACAATCCGCACAGTCGGTTTATTCAGAAAGTCAGATGACATTGGACCGGGGAAGTTCGGTCAGTTGAAATTAGAATTGGGAGGACTGTAAGGAGCAGAGGGTGTGGTAGAGAGAGTACATTTGGATTAGATGGCTGTGACTAGTGGTGTCCCATAAGGATTGGTTCAGGGACCTCTATTACTAGTGATTTTTATTAACGGCCTGGATGTGGGAGATTCGACATGATAGGCTGTAATAGCGGGTCTGTGTCAAAATATGATCGAAAAGTTGAAGGGCCGAAGGAATTATAGATGGGGAGCAGCGAGAAAGGGATCGATTTCCCCCTCCCCCCACTACTTTCAAAACCCTTACTTTCTTTCCTTTCAGTTAGTCTCGGCCCGAAACGTCGACAGCGCTTCTCCTGAAAGATGCAGACAGGCCTGATGTGCTCCACCAGCATAGTGTGTGTGTTTTTTGAATTTCCAGCATCTGCAGATTTCCTCGTGTTTGCTCTTTAAATTCACTACTGCGAAGCCTCTGCCGGTGATGCTCACACTGAAGAAGTTTAAATCTTCTCTTCGACGGGAGTTCAATTGGACCCTCTCTTGCTGCTCCTTATCTATAATTCCTTCGGCCCTTCAACCTTTCAACTATTTTGACACAGACCCGCTATTACAGTCTATCATTTTCGCATTTCCACTTCCCCCCACTACTTTCAAATCTTTAGTAACTTTCCTTTCAGTTAGTCCTGACGAAGGGACGCGGCCCGGAACGTCAATAGTGCTTCTCCTTATAGATGCTGCCTGGCCTGCTGTGTTCCACCAGCGTTTTGAGTAGTTTGTTATCATGGATGAGTTTAACTTCCCTAATTTTGATTAGCACCTGATTCGTTCCAATGGTGTAGAAAGGGCAGAGTTATTAAAGTGCGTCCAGGTCGGATTTCTGTCACAATATGTTGACAGGCCGACTGGGGGATGCCATACTAGATCTAGTATTCGATAACGAACCGGGTCAGGGCACAGATCTCTCAGTGGGTGAGCATTTGGGGACAGTGACCACCGCTCGTGGCCTTTAAAATTATTATGGGAAAGCATAGAATCTGAGAGGACAGGAACAATTTTAATTGGGGAAGGGGAGATTATGAATTGCGGGTGAATTGGGATGATTTTCTTTTTACAGGAAAATGTACTATGGACATGTGGTCGATGTTTAGTGATCTCTTGCAGGAAGGTAGGGTTAAATATGTCCCGGTGAGGAAGATAAAGAATGGAAGGGTGAAGGAACCATGGGTGACGAGAGAAGTGGAAAATCTAGTCGGGTGGAAGAAGACAGCATACATGATGTCTATGAAGCAAGGATCAGATGGGTCTATTGAGGAATATAGGGTATCAAGAAAGAAGCTAAAGCGGCTGAGGAGAGCAAGAAGGAGGATTGAGAAGGTCATGGCGAGCAGGGTAAAGGAAATCCACAAGACATTCTACAATTATGTGAAGAACAAAAGGATGACAGAAGTTAAAGTATGGCCGATTAGAGATTAACGTAGGATAATGTGTCTGAAGGCTGTGGAAGTGCGCGAGGTCCTTAATGAATAGTTCTCTACGGTATTCACCAAAGAGAGGGGACTTTATGACGGTGTGGTCAATATGAGTGAGGTTGATGTTCTGGAGCCTGTTTATATTCAGGGAGAAGATGTGTTGGAGTTGTCAAAATACATTAGGGCTGATAAGACCCCGGGGCCTGACGGAATATTCCCCAGGCTGCTCCACTAGGCGAGGGAGGAGATTTCTGAGCCTCTGGATAGGATCTTGATGTCCTCGTTCTCCACGGGAATGAAACCGGAGGATTGGAGGGAGACGAATGTTGTCCCTTTGTTCAAGAAAGGTAGTAAGGATAGTCCGGGTAATTATAGACGAGTGAGCCTTACGTCTGTGGTGGGAAAGCTGTTGGAAAATATTCTTAGAGATACAATCTATGGGAACTTAGGGAATCATGGTTTGACCAGAAACAGTTTGACCTGACAGAGATTTTTTTTGAGGAAGTGAACAGGCACATAGATGAGGGTAGTTCAGCGGATGTGACCTACATGAATTTTAGTTAGGCATTTGACAAGGTTCCGCACGGTAGGCATATTCAAAAATTCAGAAGGGATGGGATCCAGGGAGGTTAGACCAGGTGGATTCAGAATTGGCTTGCCTGCAGAAAGCAGAGGGTCGTGGTGGAGGGAGTACATTCAGATTGGAGGATTGTGAGTAGTGGTGTCCCTCAAGGACCAGTTCTGTGACCTCGGCCTTTTGTTTTATTCTTGAACGACCTAGATGGGGGGGGGGGTAGAATTGTGGGTTGGCAAGTTTACAGACGACACAAAGTTTGGTGGTGTTGTGAATAATGTTGAGGATTGTCGAAGATTGCAGAGAGACATTGATAGGACGCAGAATTGGGCTGAGAAGTGGCAGATGGAGTTCAACCCGGAGAAGTGTGAGGTGGTACACTTTGGAAGGACAAACTCCAAGGCAGAGTACAAAGTAAATGGCAGGATACTTGGGAGTGTTTATTTGCAGGTTACGAAGTGTCTCGGCCCGAAATGTTGACTACTCGTTTCAACTGATGATGCTTGACCTGCTGATTACATTCAGCTTGTTTGCACTTACGAAGTGAATGTGGCTTTCAAAGAAGTGATGTGTGAGTGTGAGTGTGTGTGTGTGTGTGTGTGTGTGTGTGTGTGTGTGTGTGTGTGTGTGTGTGTGTGTGTGTGTGTGTGTGTGTGTGTGGTGTGAGAGTGTGTGTGCGCGCTGCGGGAAGAGCAAGGAAGGGGAGGAGAGAGGGGGCGAGAGAAAGAGTGTTAAGATTGCAGATACAGACGCAAGTTGTGTGGACCCACACGACCGGACTGTGCATACAGAGCTGTGAACAAACTCAGATCATGATGATAGATATCCAGTGGAACGGGCGAGGTGGAATGCTGGACGTCATTTCTCCCTCATATTTCCCAGAATTGCCGGTAATAGAGAGGGGGCGGGGAGTAGGGAGCTGTAGGGCCGACGTTGATGGATGCGTTTAGCGGATGGAGTCCATCACGCAGACGGAGAGCAGGAGGGGAGGAAACTTAAAGGAGGTGAGAGGGGTTAGAGCGAGTGTGTGAAATCGAGGCGACAGAGAAAAAATGAAGAAAGTCAGCGTAGAAAGGGACAGAAGCAGAGTGTGAGAGTGTGCGAGAGGCATAGAGAGTTGGGGGTAGACAGAGTGTGCGTATGTGGGGGTCGAGTGAGCGAGAAAGAAAAAGAGAGACAGAACAATAACCACTGCATCGCCCGAACAAACACGATGAGGCTAAGACACAGAGAGAATCTCCTTCCATACCGTCCCATCACACAGTACAGGGGTCAGACACAGAGAAAATCTCTCTCCGCACTGTCTCATCACACACTCCCTGCGTCAGACACAGGGTGAATCTCCCTCCACACCATCCTAACATGCAGTCCCGTTGTCAGAGACAGGGTGAATCATCCTCCACACAGTCCGATCACACACTCTCAGGGTCCGACACAGAGTGATTCCTCCCTCCTGGTGTCAGCCAAAGAGAGAAGTTTTCTCCAAACCGTCCTGCCACACAGTTCCAGAGTCAGATAACCAGCGTAGCTCATTAGATATTATCCCAACACACTCGTGGGGTTAGGAATGTAAAGTAACTCGTTCACCATCGCATCACACTCACCTGTGGACTGAAAAATGCACAACCTTCTCCCTCCTCTGTTCTTCCCACTCACTAACACCCAACTTTGTGGCATTCCCGCAGTCTCGAAGTGAATGTGCCTCTCTGAGATGTTCTGTGTGTGTGTGTGCTGTGTGCGAGAAGAGCAAGGAAGGGGAGGAGAGAAGAGGCCAGAGAAAGGGTGTTCAGATTTAGATACTGATGCAAGTGGTGTGGAAACACACGACCGGCCTGTGCTCAGATCCTGGTGGTAGATATCCAGTGGAAGGGGCGAGGTGTAATACTAGACCTAATCACTCCCTGAATGATCCCACGATTGCCTGTGACACAGTGAAGGAGGAAAGAGGGAGCGGGGGCGACGTAAATATGGAAGTTTAGCAGAGGGAGTTCATCTAGCAGAAGGATATGGGCATAGGGAAAGTACAGTATGTGCGGAGGGTAGAAGGTGTGTGAAATAGCGGCGGCAGAGCCAATGAATACAGGTACCCGTAGAAAGAAAGAGAGGGAAAGGGTGGGAGATAAATAGAGAGTTTGGGGTAGTCAGAGTGTGTCTGTGGGGGCGAGAAGTCAACAAGAGAGAGACAGACAGAACAATAACCCCTGGATATTCCAGAAAACACCCTCCACACTGTCCCATCACACAATGCAGGGGTCAGACACAGAGTGAATCTCCCTCCACACCGTCCCATCACACAATGCAGGGGTCAGACACAGAGTGAATCTCCCTCCACACCGTCCCATCACACAATGCAGGGGTCAGATACAGAGTGAATCTCCCTCCACACCATCCCAAAGCACACTCCCGGGGTCAGACACAGAGTGAATCTCCCTCCACACCATCCGCAAAACACACTCCAGGGGTCAGACACCGAGTGAATCTCCCTCCACACCGTCCCATCACACAATGCAGGGGTCAGACTCAGAGTGAATCTCCCTCCACACCGTCCCATCACACACTCCCGGGGTCAGACACAGAGTGAATCTCCCTCCACACCTCCCATCTCACACTCCCGGGGTCAGACATAGAGTGAATGTCCCTCCACACAATCCCATAACACATTCCTTGTGTCAGAAACGCACTGAATTTCCCTCCACACCGTCTTATCACAAAAATTCCAGTGTCACCTGAAGAGTGAAGCCTCATCCAAACCTTCCCAACACACAATTCCAGGATCAGATAACCATTGATGGCGTGGGAAAGTACATGATCCGAGAGGGTGTTGGGAGGCTGGGTGAGATAGTGGCATCAGAGTAAAAAAAGAAGCGAGTCCGCGTAGAAAGGGAGAGAGGAAGCGTCTACGAGACACGTGGACAGCTGGGGGTAGAAAGAAAATGAGTGGCTGGAAAGAGCGAAAGAGAAGAGAGAGAGAGAGAGAGAGAGAGAGAGAGAGAGAGAGAGAGAGAGAGAGAGAGAGAGAGAAGAGAGAGAGAGAGAGAGAGAGAGAGAGAGAGAGAGAGAGAGAGAGAGAGAGAGAGAGAGAGAGAGAGCTATAATCCTGGACCATCCAACGAACACTAGAAGGGTCAGACACAGAGTGATTATTCCTCTACACCGTCCCATCACACTCTCCCGGGGTCAGACACAGAGTGATTATTCCTCTACACCGTCCCATCACACACTCCCGGGGTCAGACACAGAGTGATTATTCCTCTACACCGTCCCATCACACTCTCCCGGGGTCAGACACAGAGTGATTATTCCTCTACACCGTCCCATCACACACTCCCGGGGTCAGACACAGAGTCATTATTCCTCTACACCGTCCCATCACACTCTCCCCGGGGTCAGACACAGAGTGATTATTCCTCTACCACCGTCCCATCACACACTCCCGGGGTCAGACACAGAGTGAAACCCCATCCACACAGTCCCATCACACACTCCTGGAGTCAGATGCTGTGTGAAACTCGCTCTACACAGTCTTATTACACACTCCAAGAGTAGACAGACACAGAGTAAATCACCCTCCGCCCCGTCCCATCACGCACTTGCGGGGTCAGACGCAGAGTGGATCTCCCTCCACACCGTCCTATCACACACTCCCGGGGTCAGACACAGAGTGAATCTCCCTCCGCACTGTCCCATCACACACTTGTGGGGTCAGCCACAGAGTGAATCTCCCTCCACACCGTCCTATCGCACACTCCCGTGGTCAGACACACAGGGTATCACCCTCCGCACCGTCCCATCACGCACTTGCGGGGTCAGGCACAGAGTGAATCTCCCTCCACACCGATCCATCACACACTTCCGGGGTCAGATACCGGTTATTTTTATTGTTAAGGTTATATCTCTCTCTCTCTCCCCCTCTCTCTCTCTCTCTCTCTCTCTCTCTCTCTCTCTCTCTCTCTCTCTCTCTCTCTCTCTCTCTCTCTCTCTCTCTCTCTCTCTCTCTCTCTCTCTCTCTCTCTCTCTTTCTCGCTCTCGTTCTCTGTCTCTCTCTCTGTCTCTCTCTCTCTCTCTCTCTCTCTCTCTCTGTCCCTCTCTCTCTCTCTCTCTCTCCCTCTCTCTCTCTCTATCTCTATCACCCCCCCCCCCTGTCAGCATTAGGAGCGGGTGATGGGGGATTTTACCTCAGTTGGCAGAATAATTCGCTTTCCGGGATAGAGAAGTTCTTTTTGAACGTCTAAGCATTCTTGAGGCAGGTGGTCTGCGGGAGTTCCAGAGGGGAAGTCACGGTTATCCTGGATTCAACGTTGGCATGCAACTCATTGACATTTATTCGATATTGTCACCGGTTCCTGTTCATCTCCTGATATTATTCCCAAGAGTCTGCTAGTCTCGATCGGAAGTGATCGGAGAGAGACCAATCTCTGTCAAGAAGAAAAGAAAAGCTTAGGACTGGTTCCGAGAGTTAGATAATGTTATAGATTTCGAAGACTAGAAGGCTAACAGGAAGGATCTAACGAGTGAACCGGATGAAATAGCAGAGGTATTTAATAAATACTTTGCTTCTGTATTTACTACGGAAAAGGTTTACTATGAAAAGGATCTTGGTGATAGTCGTGATTACTTGCAGCAGACTGAAAAGTTTCAGCATGTAAATATTAAGAGAGGTTCCGGCGGATTAGAGGGTTGCTGATGTTATTCCTTTATTCAAGAAAGGTAGTAGAGATTGACCGAAAATTTATAAAATTTATAAACCAGTGCGTCTTACCTCTCTTGTGGGTAGGTTGATAGAGAAGATCCTGAGAGGCAAGATTTATGGAAATTTTGAGAGTTATGATATGCTTAGGAACAGTCAGAATGGCTTTGTCAAGGGCAGCTAGTGCCGTACGAGCCTGATTGAATTTTTTGAGGATGTGGCTAAACACGTTGATGGAGGAAGAACAGTAGACGTGCTGTATAAGGATTTCGGCAAGGGATTTGATAAAGTACTCCATGCATGGCTTATTGAGAAACTAAGGAGGCATGTGATACAGGGGAACATTGTAGATCCAGACCTGGCTTGCCCACAGAATGCAAAGAGTGGTTGTGGACGGCTCCTATTCTGCAAGGAGG